>NC_091203.1:2560459-2860459 GCF_040958095.1 Procambarus clarkii
CACTAAGTTAGTGTCAGCAAATAATTGACTTACACAGATATCAATGGTTTCCAACAGAGGAATATTAGTAAAAAGTGATTCAACATCGAAACTGGCCATTATAGTTGGGAACTCAAAATTTAAAGAGGAAAGTTCTTTTACAAAATCCTGAGAATTTCTCACAGTAAATTCATTATGCGTTATTGGTTCTAATAATGGAACCAGAAACTTAGCCAGTTTATAATTAAAAGTGCCAATCGCTGATAAAATAGGACGAATCGGTATACCTGTTTTATGAACTTTAGGTAACCCATATAAGATGCCAGCCTTAGAGCCAGTTGCAAGTAATTTAGTATAATCGAAAAGAGAGTCTTTCAAACTTCTTAAAACTCTATTCAGTTTATCCTCACATTTCAAAATATACGAGAATGGGTCTATATCAATCAACGTAAATTTAGGGGGGTCTTCCAACAACTTTTCCACCTTATTAACATACTCTAACTTGTCCAAAACCATTATACCCTACCTTTATCTGGCCATGTAATGCAAATACTCCTATCATTGTTTAAGCCATTAATACACTCCAATTTCTTTTTGTCAAAAGGAGGGAATGTAGATCTAAATTTACCAAAGTCGTTAAAGACTTCATGTGCTAAGGAGGAAACAGTACTGATGATATTGGTCCAACTATAATTTGTACCAGTCCTTAGGGTACAAGTTTTCAATGTGTTGCATAACCGCTCAAAACCTAAAAAATGATTAACAAATTTAGGTTTTTTACACATCAACCCGAAGTCTAACCCTAGAGAGAGAAGTTCTTTCTCAAAGGGAGACAGAACTCTCTTTGAAAAATTGAAAATCACCTTATCAGGGTCCACCGAATTAAATGAAGGTATACCCAAGTTACGCAATTTCTTCTCGTGAATAAGTCTACATTTTTCAACCCTTTTTTCATTATAATTTTCATATTTACATTTTAAAGATGCAAAATCAACCCAGGAAACCAAGATCTTGAATTTCTCCAAGTACACGTGCAATTCACTTTTCAGCTTATTTACCCGCTTCTGCTTTTCAGATATTTCAAAGTTCAACAATCTTAATAACCAAGAATTATATTCACTTGTCAACGCAAATTTGTCGGAATACACTTTAATCCTGAGGAATCTTGGGACCAAACGTTGCGCCTTACAGGTTTGTAGAAATTCCAAATCCAAGTGAGCCTTCTTAACTGCGAAATCCACTTTCTCTATTCTTCTGTAATTAATTTTATCAGCGATTGGCACTTTTAATTATAAACTGGCTAAGTTTCTGGTTCCATTATTAGAACCAATAATGCATAATGAATTTACTGTGAGAAATTCTCAGGATTTTGTAAAAGAACTTTCCTCTTTAAATTTTGAGTTCCCAACTATAATGGCTAGTTTCGATGTTGAATCACTTTTTACAAATATTCCTCTGTTGGAAACCATTGATATCTGTGTAAGTCA
The DNA here is from genome assembly GCF_040958095.1 of Procambarus clarkii. Lineage (NCBI taxonomy): Eukaryota > Metazoa > Arthropoda > Malacostraca > Decapoda > Cambaridae > Procambarus > Procambarus clarkii. Next base: position 2,561,926 of record NC_091203.1, read on the forward strand.
ATTATTTGCTGACACTAACTTAGTGTCTGGATTTTGTAGTAAAGTATTCAGACGGCTGTTAGAAATAGCAGTTAAAGACTCCATGTTTATGTTTAATAATATTTATTATAAACAAATTGATGGAGTAGCAATGGGGTCTCCTTTAGGTCCTGCACTGGCTATTGCTTTTTTGAGTTTTCACGAAATAAATTGGCTTGATAATTGTCCTTCGGCCTTCAAACCAGTCTTGTACAGGAGCTATGTAGATGACACTTTTTTGACCCCATTGCTACTCCATCAATTTGTTTATAATAAATATTATTAAACATAAACATGGAGTCTTTAACTGCTATTTCTAACAGCCGTCTGAATATTTTACTACAAAATCCAGACACTAAGTTAGTGTCAGCAAATAATTGACTTACACAGATATCAATGGTTTCCAACAGAGGAATATTAGTAAAAAGTGATTCAACATCGAAACTGGCCATTATAGTTGGGAACTCAAAATTTAAAGAGAAAAGTTCTTTTACAAAATCCTGAGAATTTCTGACAGTAAATTCATTATGCGTTACTGGTTCTAATAATGGAACCAGAAACTTAGCCAGTTTATAATTAAAAGTGCCAATCGCTGATAAAATAGGACGAATCGGTATACCTGTTTTATGAACTTTAGGTAACCCATATAAGATGCCAGGCTTAGAGCCAGTTGCAAGTAATTTAGTATAATCGAAAAGAGAGTCTTTCAAACTTCTTAAAACTCTATTCAGTTTATCCTCACATTTCAAAATATACGAGAATGGGTCTATATCAATCAACGTAAATTTAGAGGGGTCTTCCAACAACTTTTCCACCTTATTAACATACTCTAACTTGTCCAAAACCATTATACCCCTACCTTTATCTGGCCTGGTAATGCAAATACTCCTATCATTGTTTAAGCCATTAATACACTCCAATTTCTTTTTGTCAAAAGGAGGGAATGTAGATCTAAATTTACCAAAGTCGTTAAAGACTTCATGTGCTAAGGAGGAAACAGTACTGATGATATTGGTCCAACTATAATTTGTACCAGTTCTTAGGGTACAAGTTTTCAATGTGTTGCATAACCGCTCAAAACCTAAAAAATGATTAACAAATTTAGGTTTTTTACACGTCAACCCGAAGTCTAACCCTAGAGAGAGAAGTTCTTTCTCAAAGGGAGACAGAACTCTCTTTGAAAAATTGAAAACCACCTTATCAGGGTCCACCGAATTAAATGAAGGTATACCCAAGTTACGCAATTTCTTCTCGTGAATAAGTCTACATTTTTCAACCCTTTTTTCATTATAATTTTCATATTTACATTTTAAAGATGCAAAATCAACCCAGGAAACCAAGATCTTGAATTTCTCCAAGTACACGTGCAATTCACTTTTCAGCTTATTTACCCGCTTCTGCTTTTCAGATATTTCAAAGTTCAACAATCTTAATAACCAAGAATTATATTCACTTGTCAACGCAAATTTGTCGGAATACACTTTAATCCTGAGAAATCTTGGGACCAAACGATGCGCCTTACAGGTTTGTAGAAATTCCAAATCCAAGTGAGCCTTCTTAACTGCGAAATCCACTTTCTCTATTCTTCTGTAATTAATTTTATCAGCGATTGGCACTTTTAATTATAAACTGGCTAAGTTTCTGGTTCCATTATTAGAACCAATAACGCATAATGAATTTACTGTGAGAAATTCTCAGGATTTTGTAAAAGAACTTTCCTCTTTAAATTTGGAGTTCCCAATTATAATGGCCAGTTTCGATGTTGAATCACTTTTTACTAATATTCCTCTGTTGGAAACCATTGATATCTGTGTAAGTCAATTATTTGCTGACACTAACTTAGTGTCTGGATTTTGTAGTAAAATATTCAGACGGCTGTTAGAAATAGCAGTTAAAGACTCCATGTTTATGTTTAATAATATTTATTATAAACAAATTGATGGAGTAGCAATGGGGTCTCCTTTAGGTCCTGCACTGGCTATTGCTTTTTTGAGTTTTCACGAAATAAATTGGCTTGATAATTGTCCTTCGGCCTTCAAACCAGTCTTGTACAGGAGCTATGTAGATGACACTTTTTTGTTGTTTAGGGACCAATGTCATATTGAGAAATTTAGAGAGTACCTTAATGCACAACATAGTAATATACGGTTTACTGCAGAGTGTGAAGTTGATAATTCATTGTCGTTTCTTGATGTAAAAGTGAATAACCTCAATGGGTACAACACTAATGTTTTTAGGAAACCAACCTTTACTGGTTTAGGTTTAAATTTTAATTCCTTTGTTCCTGATATTTTTAAGAAAAATGCTATTAACACTCTACTGAATAGGGCCTTTGTTTTATGTTCTAATTGGAATAACTTTGATCAGGAAATTAATTTTCTTGTGAATTTTTTTTCAAATAATGGTTATACTGTGCATATGGTTTATACTTTTATAAGGAATTTCTTATATAAGAAGTTTCACCCATCGTGTAGGATTACTACAGTGGAAAGGGATCTTAAATATATTAAATTACCATTTTATGGCAGTATTAGCTTTTCTGTAAGGAGTCGTTTGAGGAGACTGTTGCAGCAGTGTTATCCTCAAGTACACTTTAGATTTATTTTTGTCAACACAAATACCATAGGCTCTTATTTTAAATTTAAAGATAAAGTGCCTACCCCCTTGTGCTCAAATGTCGTATATATGTATAATTGTTCCAGCTGTAATGCTGGATATGTTGGGAGTTCCATTCGGAACTTTAAGATTAGGATACTTGAGAACCGGGGATTATCTTTTAGGACTGGATTACCATTGTCTAAACCAGCATTTTCGGAGATTAGAAACCATTGTTATGAGTTTGATCATTCTCTGCTGGAATCTGATTTTAAAATTCTTGACACTTGTATGAATGGCCAGTCAGATTTGAGAGTAATGGAATCTTTATATATAAAGGAGCTGCGGCCTCTGTTAAATAGCAACCTTTCAGCTGTTCAATTGTACACTGTATAGTGCACATTAGGCCCTGTAATTTGATTTTTAGTTTATTTTGGTAGTTTAATTTTGTTTAGTTTACCATGTCTTTGCCCTTTCTTACTTACTTCAAGTCTTAACATTGTACATTAATATAATCTTTTGTTTAGGATATATAATACATTTTTTGGTATTTCATTTTATTTATTATTTGAGTTTTTTTATAAGATTTTGGTCAGTACTTTATAATTGTCGTTTATTCTGTTTGTATTTTACATACATTTTTTGTAGATTTGTAGTCGTTATATAAATATTTGTTATAGTGTTTAGTATCTATGTATTAGGTATCAAGTTTCACTTCTGATCACTTCACATAAGTTTAATAGAATGGTTTGTTTTAGTAGTTATAAATTTCATCTTGTAGTTTAATGGATTTTAAATTAGTTTTAATATATGAGACAGTTAATAAGTTTTATTCGTATTGATCACTTTAAGTGCGCTTAAGTGTTTTGATTTTTAAGCATTTTCCTTTCTTTGATAGCCAATTATATTCAGTATGATTTCTTTGTTTACCAGCTATTTGATTGTGATTTCTGTTTTTTCTTTTAGATCTGATGATGAATACAAGAAGTATTCGAAACGTTATGTTTTTTAAAGTAAAGCTTCTGATACAAGATGTTCAGTATATCCCTGGTTTTCCTATTCATCTTAAAATTAAGATTCCGGAAGGGAACATCGATCATAAATATTATATATATATATATATATATATATATATATATATATATATATATATATATATATATATATATATATATATATATATATATGTCGTACCTAGTAGCCAGAACTCACTTCTTAGCCTACTATGCAAGGCCCGATTTGCCTAATAAGCCTAGTTTTCATGAATTAATGTTTTTTCGACAACATAACCTACCTAACCTAACCTAACCTAACGTTTTCGGCTACCTAACCTAACCTAACGTATAAAGATAGGTTAGGTTAGGTTAGGTAGGGTTGGTTAGGTTCGGTCATATATCTACGTTAATTTTAATTCCAATAAAAAAAAATTGACCTCATACATAATGAAATAGGTAGCTTTATCATTTCATAAGAAAAAAATAAATGAAAAAATATTAATTCAGTAAAACTTGGCTTATTAGGCAAATCGGGCCTCGCATAGTAGGCTGAGAAGTGAGTTCTGGCTACTAGGTACGACATATATATATATATATATATATGTCGTACCTAGTAGCCAGAACGCACTTCTCAGCCTACTATGCAGGGCCCGATTTGCCTAATAAGCCAAGTTTTCCTGAATTAATATATTTTCTTTAATTTTTTTCTTATGAAATGATAAAGGTACTCATTTCATTATGTATGAGGTCAATTTTTTTTTATTGGAGTTAAAATTAACGAAGATATATTACCGAACCTAACCAACCCTACCTAACCTAACCTAACCTATCTCTATAGGTTAGGTTAGGTTAGGTAGCCGAAAAAGTTAGGTTAGGTTAGGTAGGTTAGGTAGTCGAAAAACAATTAATTCATGAAAACTTGACTTATTAGGCAAATCGGGCCTTGCATAGTAGGCTGAGAAGTGCGTTCTGGCTACTAGGTACGACACATATATATATATATATATATATATATATATATATATATATATATATATATATATATATATATATATATATATATATATACAGAAAATCTGTCAGTCTGGTGTTGACAAAGGCTTTAACAAGCCGAAACGTTCACCTCATTTCATATTTCTCTGTGGATTTTCCGCATAAAATGATCAGTGTTTTGTGATCGTCAATTGCATATATATACACGATCCTGCTTTCACTGAATGTTCAAATCAGTGGAATGTTCTTGCAGCCCCAGCAACCATTATAGAGCCAACAAAACAACACAAACAGTCCAGCTGGGACCACCCTCTAGTGGAAAAAGTAGCTGATGCCATGCTAAGCGTCGCAACATCAGACAAGGAGAAAGCCCGCCTCAGAGCAGTGCGTGCCCCCCATGCAGGAGACTTCCTCCTGGCAGTACCCATGTCTGCAATGGGCACGCGCCTAGATCCAGAATCCCTTCGTGTAGCAGTGGCCCTCCGCCTTGGTGCCCCAATTCACACTGAATACAAGTGTATTTGCAACAGGGTGGAAGCAGACCAATACGGACTGCATGGGTTGCATTGCGGAAGCACAAAGGGCTGGCATGCAAGACACAACGAGGTCAATGACATCATCAAGAGAAGCCTCGTCTCAGCTGGGTGCCCCGCGGAGAGAGAACCTCGCATCCTAGGGGTCCAAAACCCGGATTTCCCAGCACTTCGCCCTGATGGCATCACCATATACTCATGGAAGGAGGGTAGACAGTTGGTGTGGGACTACACATGTGTATCCACCCTGGCTAACACCTATGTACACTTCGGAGCTGATCAAGCAGGTGGGGAGGCCAACCACAGGAAAACAGCAAAATCACTCAAGTACAGGCGACTGGAAGGTCAATACCTCTTTGTTCCCATAGCGTCTGAGACGCATGGCCCCTGGGGCAAGAGTGCCTTGGGATTTCTCAAGGAATTGGGGTCCAAGCTCATTGACGTCACCAGAGACCCAAGGGCTTCCAGTTTTTTATTTCAGCGTCTCAGTGTGGCGATCCAGAGGGGAAATGCTTGCTGCGTCCTCGGTTCCTGTCCAGAAGCGGAGGAGCTTCAAGAGATCCATAACCTTTAGGAATTTGTCTTGTATGTTTTGTAACCTTTAAATACACAATAAAGGAAAAAAAAAGGGAAGGGGGTGGTAGGAGAAAAGCACACAGAAACTGTATTGGAGGGGACCCACATTCCCTCCAATGCGTTATGTGTGGTTTCCTCCGAGGCTATGGGTCCCCCTTCTTCCAGCCAGAGGTGGTACTCCCTTCCCTATATTCATATATATATATATATATATATATATATATATATATATATATATATATATATATATATATATATATATATATGCGAACAAGCCTGAATGGTCCCCAGGACAATATGCAACTGAAAACTCACACCCCAGAAGTGACTCGAACCCATACTCCCAGATGCCACGCAACTGGTATGTACAAGACGCCTTAATCCACTTGACCATCACGACCGGACATAATGAGGTGATAGCCGAGGCTATTTGAACCACCCCACCGCCGGCACTCGGATAGTAATCTTGGGCATAGCATTTTACCAAATCACCTCATTCTTTGGGGCACACGTGAGGAACACAAATGCGAACAAGCCTGAATGGTCCCCAGGACAATATGCAACTGAAAACTCACACCCCAGAAGTGACTCGAACCCATACTCCCAGATGCCACGCAACTGGTATGTACAAGACGCCTTAATCCACTTGACCATCACGACCGGACATAATGAGGTGATAGCCGAGGCTATTTGAACCACCCCACCGCCGGCACTCGGATAGTAATCTTGGGCATAGCATTTTACCAAATCACCTCATTCTTTGGGGCACACGTGAGGAACACAAATGCGAACAAGCCTGAATGGTCCCCAGGACAATATGCAACTGAAAACTCACACCCCAGAAGTGACTCGAACCCATACTCCCAGATGCCACGCAACTGGTATGTACAAGACGCCTTAATCCACTTGACCATCACGACCGGACATAATGAGGTGATAGCCGAGGCTATTTGAACCACCCCATCGCCGGCACTCGGATAGTAATCTTGGGCATAGCATTTTACCAAATCACCTCATTCTTTGGGGCACACGTGAGGAACACAAATGCGAACAAGCCTGAATGGTCCCCAGGACAATATGCAACTGAAAACTCACATCCCAGAAGTGACTCGAACCCATACTCCCAGATGCCACGCAACTGGTATGTACAAGACGCCTTAATCCACTTGACCATCACGACCGGACATAATGAGGTGATAGCCGAGGCTATTTGAACCACCCCACCGCCGGCACTCGGATAGTAATCTTGGGCATAGCATTTTACCAAATCACCTCATTCTTTGGGGCACACGTGAGGAACACAAATGCGAACAAGCCTGAATGGTCCCCAGGACAATATACAACTGAAAACTCACACCCCAGAAGTGACTCGAACCCATACTCCCAGATGCCACGCAACTGGTATGTACAAGACGCCTTAATCCACTTGACCATCACGACCGGACATAATGAGGTGATAGCCGAGGCTATTTGAACCACCCCACCGCCGGCACTCGGATAGTAATCTTGGGCATAGCATTTTACCAAATCACCTCATTCTTTGGGGCACACGTGAGGAACACAAATGCGAACAAGGCTGAATGGTCCCCAGGACAGGCTTGTTCGCATTTGTGTTCCTCACGTGTGCCCCAAAGAATGAGGTGATTTGGTAAAATGCTATGCCCAAGATTACTATCCGAGTGCCGGCGGTGGGGTGGTTCAAATAGCCTCGGCTATCACCTCATTATGTCCGGTCGTGATGGTCAAGTGGATTAAGGCGTCTTGTACATACCAGTTGCGTGGCATCTGGGAGTATGGGTTCGAGTCACTTCTGGGGTGTGAGTTTTCAGTTATATATATATATATATATATATATATATATATATATCGAGCCGACCGGTTTCCTATAACCTAGGGAGCCGGTCGGCTGAGCGGACAGGATGCTGGACTTGTGATCCTGTGGTCCTGGGTTCGATCCCAGGCGCCGGCGAGGAACAATGGGCAGAGTTTCTTTCACCCTATGCCCCTGTTTCCTAGCAGTAAAATAGGTACTTGGGTGTTAGTCAGCTGTCACAGGCTGCTTCATAGGGGTGGAGGACCGGGCCGCGGGGACACTAAAGCCCCGAAATCATCCCAAGATAACCTCAAGATATATATATATAATATATATATATATATATATATATATATATATATATATATATATATATATATATATATATATATATATATGCGAACAAGCCTGAATGGTCCCCAGGACATATGCAACTGAAAACTCACACCCCAGAAGTGACTCGAACCCATACTCCCAGAAGCAACGCATCTGGTATGTACAAGACGCCTTAATCCACTTGACCATCACGACCGGACATAATGAGGTGATAGCCGAGGCTATTTGAACCACCCCACCGCCGGCACTCGGATAGTTATCTTGGGCATAGCATTTTACCAAATCACCTCATTCTTTGGGGCAACACGTGAGGAACACAAATGCGAACAAGCCTGAATGGTCCCCAGGACATATGCAACTGAAAACTCACACCCCAGAAGTGACTCGAACCCATACTCCCAGAAGCAACGCATCTGGTATGTACAAGACGCCTTAATCCACTTGACCATCACGACCGGACATAATGAGGTGATAGCCGAGGCTATTTGAACCACCCCACCGCCGGCACTCGGATAGTTATCTTGGGCATAGCATTTTACCAAATCACCTCATTCTTTGGGGCAACACGTGAGGAACACAAATGCGAACAAGCCTGAATGGTCCCCAGGACATATGCAACTGAAAACTCACACCCCAGAAGTGACTCGAACCCATACTCCCAGAAGCAACGCATCTGGTATGTACAAGACGCCTTAATCCACTTGACCATCACGACCGGACATAATGAGGTGATAGCCGAGGCTATTTGAACCACCCCACCGCCGGCACTCGGATAGTTATCTTGGGCATAGCATTTTACCAAATCACCTCATTCTTTGGGGCAACACGTGAGGAACACAAATGCGAACAAGCCTGAATGGTCCCCAGGACATATGCAACTGAAAACTCACACCCCAGAAGTGACTCGAACCCATACTCCCAGAAGCAACGCATCTGGTATGTACAAGACGCCTTAATCCACTTGACCATCACGACCGGACATAATGAGGTGATAGCCGAGGTTCAAATAGCCTCGGCTATCACCTCATTATGTCCGGTCGTGATGGTCAAGTGGATTAAGGCGTCTTGTACATACCAGATGCGTTGCTTCTGGGAGTATGGGTTCGAGTCACTTCTGGGGTGTGAGTTTTCAGTTGCATATGTCCTGGGGACCATTCAGGCTTGTTCGCATTTGTGTTCCTCACGTGTTGCCCCAAAGAATGAGGTGATTTGGTAAAATGCTATGCCCAAGATAACTATCCGAGTGCCGGCGGTGGGGTGGTTCAAATAGCCTCGGCTATCACCTCATTATGTCCGGTCGTGATGGTCAAGTGGATTAAGGCGTCTTGTACATACCAGATGCGTTGCTTCTGGGAGTATGGGTTCGAGTCACTTCTGGGGTGTGAGTTTTCAGTTGCATATGTCCTGGGGACCATTCAGGCTTGTTCGCATTTGTGTTCCTCACGTGTTGCCCCAAAGAATGAGGTGATTTGGTAAAATGCTATGCCCAAGATAACTATCCGAGTGCCGGCGGTGGGGTGGTTCAAATAGCCTCGGCTATCACCTCATTATGTCCGGTCGTGATGGTCAAGTGGATTAAGGCGTCTTGTACATACCAGATGCGTTGCTTCTGGGAGTATGGGTTCGAGTCACTTCTGGGGTGTGAGTTTTCAGTTGCATATGTCCTGGGGACCATTCAGGCTTGTTCGCATTTGTGTTCCTCACGTGTTGCCCCAAAGAATGAGGTGATTTGGTAAAATGCTATGCCCAAGATAACTATCCGAGTGCCGGCGGTGGGGTGGTTCAAATAGCCTCGGCTATCACCTCATTATGTCCGGTCGTGATGGTCAAGTGGATTAAGGCGTCTTGTACATACCAGATGCGTTGCTTCTGGGAGTATGGGTTCGAGTCACTTCTGGGGTGTGAGTTTTCAGTTATATATATATATATATATATATATATATATATATATACCTATCTTTCTCTCTCTATATATATATATATATATATATATATACCTATCTCTCTCTCTCTATATATATATATATATATATATATATGTCGTACCTAGTAGCCAGAACTCACTTCTCAACCTACTATACAAGGCCCGATTTGCCTAATAAGCCAAGTTTTCATGAAATAATTGTTTTTCGACTACCTAACCAACCTAACCTAACCTAACCGAACTTTTTCGGCTACCTAACCTAACCTAACCTAAAAAAGATAGGTTAGGTTAGGTTAGGTAGGGTTGGTTAGGTTCGGTCATATATCTACGTTAATTTTAACTCCAATAAAAAAAAATTGACCTCATACTTAATGAAATGGGTAGCTTTATCATTTCATAAGAAAAAAATTAGAGAAAATATATTAATTCAGGAAAACTTGGCTTATTAGGCAAATCGGGCCTTGCATAGTAGGCCAAAAAGTGCATTCTGGCTACTAGGTACGACATATATATATATATATATATATATATATATATATATATATATATATATATATATATATATATATATATATATATAAATATATATATATATATATGTCGTACCTAGTAGCCAGAACGCACTTCTCAGCCTACTATGCAAGGCCCGATTTGCCTAATAAGCCAAGTTTTCATGAATTAATTGTTTTTCGACTACCTAACCTACCTAACCTAACCTAACCTAACTTTTTCGGCTACCTAACCTAACCTAACCTATAAAGATAGGTTAGGTTAGGTTAGGTAGGGTTGGTTAGGTTCGGTCATATATCTACGTTTATTTTAACTCCAATAAAAAAAAATTTACCTCATACATAATGAAATGGGTAGCTTTATCATTTCATAAGAAAAAAATTAGAGAAAATATATTAATTCAGGAAAAGTTGGCTTATTAGGCAAATCGGGCCTTGCATAGTAGGCTGAGAAGTGCGTTCTGGCTACTAGGTACGACATATAAATATATATATATATATATATATATATATATATATATATATATATATATATATATATATATATATATGTTGTACCTAGTAGCCAGAACGTCGTACTCGGCCTACTATGCAAGGCCTGATTTGCCTAATAAGCCAAATTTTCATGAATTAATATATTTTCTCTATTTTTTTCTTATGAAATGATAAAGCTACTCATTTCATTACGTTTGAGGTCAATTTTTTTTTATTGGAGTTAAAATTAACTTAGATATATGACCGAACCTAACCAACCCTACCTAACCTAACCTAACTTATCTTTATAGGTTAGGTTAGGTTAGGTAGCCGAAAAAGTTAGGTTAGGTTAGGTTAGGTAGGTTAGGTAGTTGAAAAACAAATAGTTCATGAAAACTTGGCTTATTAGGCAAATCGGGCCTTGCATAGTAGGCTGAGAAGTGCGTTCTGGCTACTAGGTACGACATATGTTTATATATATATATATATATATATATATATATATATATATATATATATATATATATATATATATATATATATATATATATATATATATATATATATATATATATATATATATATATATATTATTAAATATGACCGAAAAAGTAAGATTAATAATTCTAACACGAATTTTCTCAATCTTTCGTACATTTCTTTTCACTGTTGGTGGTAATTCAAAAATCAATTCTCCAAAATTCATTTTTATTTCTAGTCTGACGCGACACTTGAGCGCGTTTCGTAAACCGTTTCGTTTTACGAAACATGCTCAAGTGTCGCGTCAGACTAGAAATAAAAATGAATTTTGGAGAATTGATTTTTGAATTACCACCAACAGTGAAAAGAAATGTACGAAAGATTGAGAAAATTCGTGTTAGAATTATTAATCTTACTTTTTCGGTCATATTTAATAATATATATATATATATATATATATATATATATATATATATATATATATATATATATATATATATATATATATATATATATATATATATATATGTCGTACCTAGTAGCCAGAACGCACTTCTCAGCCTACTATGCAAGGCCCGATTTGCCTAATAAGCCAAGTTTTCATCAATTAATTGTTTTTCAACTACCTAACCTAACCTAACCTAACTTTTTCGGCTACCTAACCTAACCCAACCTATAAAGATAGGTTACGTTAGGTTAGGTAGGGTTAGTTAGGTTCGGTCATATATCTACGTTAATTTTAACTCCCCCCCAAAAAAATTGACCTCATACATAATGAAATGGGTAGCTTTATCATTTCATAAGAAAAAACTTAGAGATAATATAATAATTCAGGAAAACTTGGCTTATTAGGCAAATCGGGCATTGCATAGTAGGCTGAGAAGCGCATTCTGGCTACTAGGTACGACATATATATATATATATATATATATATATATATATATATATATATATATATATATATATATATATATATATATATATACACACACATATATATATATATATATATATATATATATATATATATATATATATATATATATATATATATATATATATATATATATATATATATATATATATATATATATATGTGTGTGTGTGTGTGTGTGTGTGTATTCACCTAATTGTGCTTGCGGGGGTTGAGCTCTGGCTCTTTGGTCCTGCCTCTCAACCGTCAATCAACAGGTGTACAGGTTCCTGAGCCTATTGGGCTCTATCATATCTACACTTGAAGCTGTGTATGGAGTCAGCCTCCACAACATCACTTCCTAATCCATTACATTTGTCAACCACTCTGACACTAAAAAAGTTCTTTCTAATATCTCTGTGGCTCATTTGGGCACTCAGTTTTCACCTGTGTCCACTAGTGCGTGTTCCCCTTGTGTTAAATAGACTGTCTTTATCTACCCTGTCGATTCCCTTGAGAATCTTGAATGTGGTGATCATGTCCTCCCTAGCTCTTCTGTCTTCCAACGAAGTGAGACTTAATTCCTGTAGTCTCTCCTCATATCTCATACCTCTCAGCTCGGGTACTAGTCTGGTGGCAAACCTTTGAACCTTTTCCAGTTTAGTCTTATGATTGACTAGATATGGACTCCATGCTGGAGCCGCATACTCCAGAATTGGTCTGACATATGTGGTATGTAATGTTCTGAAAGATTCCTTACACAAGTTTCTAAAGGCCGTTCGTAAGTTAGCCAACCTGGCATATGCCGCTGATGTTATCCTCTTGATTTGAGCTTCAGGGGACAGGTCTGGCGTGATATCAACCCCCCAGGACTTTCTCTCTCTCTGACTCCTGAAGTATTTCATCTCCCAAATGATACCTTGTATCTGGTCTCCTGCTTCCTACCCCTATCTTCATTATATTACATTTGCTTGGATTAAATTCTAACGACCATTTGTTCGACCATTCCTGCAGTTTGTCCAGGTCTTCGTGAAGCCTCAAGCTGTCCTCCTCTGTCTTAATCCTTCTCATAATTTGTGCGTCGTCAGCAAACATTGAGAGGAATGAGTCTATACCCTCTGGGAGATCATTTATGTATTTCAGAAACAGGATATTTCCGAGTACAGAGCCCTGTGGGACTTCACTGGTGACTTCACGCCAATCTGAGGACTCACCCCTCGCTGTAACTCTCTGCTGCCTATTGCTTAGGTACTCCTTTATCCACTGGAGCGCCCTACTCCTGCCTGTTTCTCCAGCTTATGCATCAGCCTTTTATGGGGTACTGTGTCAAAGTCTTTCCGACATTCCAAAAAAATGCAGTCTGCCGATCCTTCTCTTTATTGCTTAATCTTTGTCACCTGATCGTAGAATTCTATTAAGCCTGAAAGGCAAGATTTACCCTCCCTGAACCCATGTTGATGGGTTGTCACGAAGTCTCATCTCTCTAGATGTGTTACTAGGTTTTTTCTCACAATCTTCTCCATCACCTTGCATGGCATACAAGTTAAGCACACTGGCCTGTAGTTCAGTGCCTCTTGTCTGTCACCCTTTTTAAATATTGGTACTACATTAGCAGTCTTCCATATTTCTGGTAGGTCTCCTGTTTCCAGTGACCTACTATACACTATGGAGAGTGGCAAACAAAGTGAGTAGTGTAAAGTACGCCTAGAACCGTCTGCAGCACCTGAGCAGGTGAGCTTATTAAGCCCCCCTGCTCAGGTGAGCACAGGTACAAAGTCCCAATAGGGTCTGTGGGGATTCCCCGAGTATTTTGGCACGTGCTGGCGCATTGTGGAGGTCTGCTGCGCGGGTCCATTTGGTGGAGAGATATGTTGGTGGTTGGAGGGAGATTATGTGGTTGGTATGCGGTTATGTAGGGGAGAGTAAAGGAAGAGGAGAAGAGGAGAGGAATGATGAAGAGGAGAAGAAAAGTAGATGAATATGTATGGGTAAGCACCGTAGAGTTAATCCTGTGTGTAGATAGATACGAATATGTGGGTTATGGCACGGATATGTTGGGAGGGATATATTGAGGTTCCCCCCTACATGGCCCTGATATGTTGTGGAGGGAGGGGGGAACCTGCGTGAGAGGGGAGCAGGGAGGGGGGAGCCCTGCCTAAGAGGGGAGCATGGACGGGGAAGCCCTGGGAGAAAGAGTGGAAAGTGAGGGAGCAGGTGGGTTTGTGTGACAGTAAATGTAAACAAAGGAAGGTTAAACTTTTCTCAGCCAACGCATCTGTGTTGATGGGTGATCAATGACTGCTATTAGTCCCCCATACACGGGGCAGGAAGTGTTGAGGGGGGAGCGTGAGAGTCGTGGGTCTTAAGATGGTAGGGGAACAGGTGGAGTCATTATTTTAACTTTTTCTAACAAAAGAAGCATTTAACGTTTTCTCACAAAATGCATCTGTGTTGATGGTGACCAATGACTGGTATTAGTTTTCCCTACAGGGGCAGGAAGTGTTTTCATCGAGCTGTAATCTTTGAAAGTTTTTCACTGATTGCTTTGAAATTTTAACACAAACTTCCATTCAAATACACGCATGTTTTTATATACTTACTATATTCTCCCCCTCCCCACTCACCAGTCAACACCTCACTGGGTCCAGATAAAACAATGCCGCCCGATATCGAAGCAATGATTACCCACATGATAAAAAATCACCTACTCATGCAAGAACTAATAAGCAAGCAAAATAAACTTGAGAATACCCTATGTACAATCCAGAAGACCCAGGAGGACATACTTCACATTCTGCAGGGCCTGAACTTGCCTCAGGCGAGTTCAGCAGGTTGCAACTTGGTGCATGAGGATGCAACACGAGCCACGGCACATAACAGCAAACTAAGTGCTATCGCTGCCCCAGTGAACACACCACCACCAGTGAACACAACACGACCAGTTAACACAACACCACCAGTGAACACAACACCACCAGTGAACACAACACCACCAACAGTGAACACAACACCACCAACAGCACCACCAGTGAACACAACGACACTAGTGTACACAACACCATTGACCACTGGCACCCATACAAACAGTACCACCAGCACATGACGGTGGTGCAACACCACATACAACACCACCAGTGAACACACTCTCACCAGCAACAACACCGCACACAGTACATCTGATGACCAACACCTCCACGATGGGTAACCACGCTGAAGAAAGTCTCACTATCCTACAATGGAACTGCAATGGCGTTTGCAATAGAATTAATGACATCATACAATACGCTCGTGAACACCAAACTGACGTTATAGTGCTACAGGAGACAATGGTAGGTGATGACTTCAACCCCAGGTTCAGCGGTTATCGCAAGTTCTCCCTGCCCTCTCGGGAAAGAAAACGGGGTCTCATCACTTTTGTAAATAACAACATTCCCGCACAAATTATTGATGACCTGCACATGGGGGATGAGTTTGAATCACTGGGAGTAACCCTTTACTTAAACAATAATGCTCTACATATAATCAACCTATATGTGCCGCAGAGTAAACTTGACCTTGACACACTGCCTGAGTTTGTTAATGAAGACCCTACCCTGCTGGTCGGTGACCTGAATGCCAGACACCCACACTTTGGTGCCAACTGTCATCAGCCCAATGTCAATGGACGGAAACTGTCACTCTTTGTCAGGGGAAGTGAAAACCTTAGGGTCCTGGGTGATGAACAGCCAACTCACCTCAGAGGAGGAAGATTAGACTATGCTCTCCTGCTGAATGCACAGGACACGGATGCCAGTACACACATTGTGCACAGTTTATGTAGTGACCATTGGGCACTGATTACCACCGTCGACATGAGCAAGAGAAGGAAAGAGACAAATAAAAGAAAAAGGTTATCACTCGGACCAGATATGAGGCCGCACTTCATAAACAGGATGAGTGACTGGTTCACTGAATACCAAATCCCAGAAGACATTAACACATTTGTTGATGACCTTAACCACCAAATTGAGAGCTGTCTAAGAGTTCCGCGCCGTACACCTTGGCGAAGTAACCCTCAGAGGAAGAAAATAAAATGGTATGAGAATGATTACATAAAGATGCGTAACGCAAATGTGCGAGACATGAGTAGAGAGTACCGGAGACATCCCACTGAAAGTAACCAAGAGTTGTTTAAAACTGTGTGTCAAGTAGCCAGGGAGGAGAAGATTAAAGAGCGGGAAAGACAATGGCTTGAGTTCACTAGCTCTATTGCACAGGAAACATCTGCAAGACAAATGTGGGCAAAAATTCAGATAGCTAAGGGGGGCAGAGCCTGGCCTGCGGCTCACAAAGACCCCCAGGGTAAGGCTGAGGAACTAATTCACAAGTGGAGTGATGCAGCATCCTCCTCCTCCCTCCCTGCAGAAATCAGCAGGGAACAGCTCCTGCGACATGATGACAGAAGAATTAGGATAACAAGAGCACTGTCTAGTGATGACGAGTATGGGGAACCAATCACAGCCCAAGAAGTAAGGGGCGCTATGAAAAAGGGTAAAAGTACAGCACCTGGTGAAGATGGCGTCACCTACGACATACTCAATGCACTGTGTGAAGTGTCTGGGAATCCACTACTCCACCTGTTTAACAAGTCATTCCTAAGTGGAGTGTTGCCCACACAATGGAAACACGCAATAATTATTCCCATACCGAAGCCAAATGACCCTGGTAATTACAGACCTATCAGTCTCGTGTCATGCACTTGCAAGATGCTTGAAAGGATCATCCTAAACCGACTGTTGCACAAAATAGGCAGGTTAGGGGAGGGGGTCAATGGATTTGTTAAAGGACGGAGCACAGCAAATTGTATAGTTAATTACTTGGCTAATGACACGGCTAGGTACTCTGTATTTGTTGACATCAAAAGAGCCTTCGACAAAGCACAGGGGATTGCGATCCTGGACGAGCTTGCATGCATGGGTGTCAAGGGGAGACTCATGAAATGGGTTGAAGACTACCTCACAGGAAGGAAAGCCAAGGTTTGCTTCAATGGAGCAGTCTCCAGAACAATGAATATGGAACTCGGGACCCCCCAAGGCGGAGTCTTAAGCCCTACACTATTCAATGTACTTATGAACGCCATTGCAAATATTGATTTTCCGGAAGGAACACAACAAGTGGGATATGCAGATGATGTCCTAATACAAGCTCCCACCTTGGGAAAAATTGAACAGTCCATTGAACTCCTCGGAAGGAAATGTATTGAGCTCGGTTTCACTCTCTCCACAAACAAGACGAAGGCATACTTCCATCACAAGCGGAGAGCAAATGAAGAACTGCAAATTAATGGTGTAACACTTGAATGGGTTGACCACTATCGGTACCTTGGCGTCACTGTCGGCTCTAACAAGGGAAAGAAAGAGGAGCTCAATCAACTCATAGGAACATGCAAAAGTCGACTCAGGACACTGAAAGCTATGACCTGGAATGGACATGGAGCCTCTATTGCCGTGCTCAAAATGATGTACACAGCCTATGTGCGCTCCGTCATAGACTATGCCGCACCAGTACTGTGCACCTACTCCCAAAGCGATATGAAAAGGCTTGAAAGCATTCAAAATGAAGCCATGACAATTATTCTTGGAGTTCCAAGAACTGCCAAAACGTCTAATCTACGAGAGGAGTTGTCCCTTCCCAGTGTTAAAAGCAGAATTCAGGAGCTGAATGCTAAGCTTGCAATTAGGATAGCCAGAGATCCCCATTACAATGATATTGCCAAGAAAAAACTGAGCTCTGTGCTACTTTCAGGGGGAAACAGGAGAAGCAAAAAATGGCATCACAGAGCAGTCTGCTACCTTGAAGAGCTTCACCTGCTTGAGCAAGCCCGTGAGCTCCTGCCTGTAGAGAGGTTACCTCCCTGGGAGGATGACTCATGCAAGATCATCATCAATGAAATGGCAATGAAAAAATCCAACATGATACCACAAGAAATGAGGCACAAGTATCTCGAGGAAATTTACAAAGAAGCCGGAGATGAACTAGATCAAATCTACACTGACGGGTCATCTAATCCTATCAATGGCAGGGCTGGTGCAGCATACACGGTAATCAAGGATAATACTTTTCAACGCAGAAATGAAGAAAAAGCACGTATTGAGAACTATGCCTCTTCAACGCAAGCAGAGCTAACTGCCATTGTAATGGCGTTAAGGTTTCTTGAACGGAACACTAATGGTGCAGTGATTTGCACCGATTCAAAAGCAGCACTGCAAAGCCTAAGTAAAAATCAGGCAGAAAATCTTGCAATAGTCGCTGAAATTAAGAGAGCTGTGAGAGTACTTACCAATCAGGGAAGAGTCATCAAGTTTCTGTGGATCCCCTCCCATGTTGGAATATGTGGAAATGAACGAGCAGATGTGCTGGCTGCTGAAGGCGCTGAAGGAGACCATATTGAATACTTCATACCCAAGACTTAACTACAAATTAGAGGTATTATCAGGCAACATCACCGTGACAAGGTAACTGAGGAAAAGAGGATAGAAGCACAAACCAGTGAATCTGTACGATGGTACAACATGGTTGCAGCTGGCAATCCCAATCAGTATGGCCGAAGAGGAGGACGACGAGGGAGAGAATCAGTAATAGCGAGAATCCGTCTTGGATACAAATATCCATGGAAATTTGGAATGGAAACAACAGTTGATCAGCGAAGTTGCAGAATCTGTGGTGAGAGTGATGGACACCGCCTTGACCACTATCTACGTGAATGTGAACACCTGAGAGACATTAGGAATAACTGTAGAATAACCCCACATTGTTTGAGTTAGGAAAACACTATTTGTCAAATATTGATACTGTTCTTAAAAGATTTCCCCATTTTGCACCCGCAAGATAACGTAAGCTTTTAAGGGTTGATAAATGTTAATCTTCTTGTTTGAGGAGCTGTTCACTTGAGACAGTTAAGCAAGTCCCAGCTGTGTCTGGGTACAAGTGACAGGATGAACAACCCAGCTGGTTTTCTTCCTATTGGGGCGTGTTGTACATTCTGCTATGGCGGTATGTTCACTCACAAGATGAGTGGCGCTGCCCAATAAACTCGCCCCTCGGGGCAAAATTTAAAAAATTTAAATTTTATATTGATGCCACCCCTGTGACAGGTAAAAGCATGCGTTTTTGAAAAACAGCGCCATCTGTTGCACATACACGCTATACTAATTATGTTAAGATTCCATTTCAATGCTTCCATTTTCATTGATAAATTGAATTTTCATAGATTTCGATATATTTTCATTTTTATTTAATTTTTTTGTGTGACATTGCGTTGGAATTGAGGTGTGTTGTTTACCATACCGTTCATTTCATGAGTATAGTTAATTTTGTTTATTTTACATTGTTTTTCATTTCGTTTTTTGAACTGTTTTTCTTATATTTCAGTGATGGGAAAATCTGGTGCCAGATTCACGAAGCAGTTAAACAAGTACTTATGAACGTGTACATCTTTCCTCCATTTTTGATAGCTTTTTTTACATTTATTAAACAGTTTACAAGCATGAAAACTTGCCAATCAACTGTTGGTATTGTTATAAACAGCCTCCTGGTGCTTCTGAGCTCATTAACTGTTTACTAATTGTAAACAAAGCCGCCAAAGATTGAGAAAAGATGTTTAGGTTCGTAAGTGTTTGCATAACTTCTTCGTGAATCTTGCCCGAGATCATTTGATGGTCCCAATTTTCTGATGGGAACATCAGACTATTTGATCATCAGACGAGGGAGTGGGGAATGATGGGAAGGACGAGGGGACAGGGTAGGGAAGAAAGCTGGGGGAGGACAAGGGAACAGGTAAGTTGGGGATTGTGGGGACGAGGGGACAGGGGAATGGAGAATGGTGGGGAGGACTAGGGGACGGGGGAGGGAGGGAATGGTAGGGAGGACGAGGGTATGGGGGAGTGGGAGATAGTGGGGAAGACGAGGGGACAGTGGAGTGGAGAATGGTTAGAAGGCCGAAGGGATGTTGGAGTGGGGGATGATACATTGAGGTTACCTTGAGGTGCTTCCAGGGCATAGCGTCCCCGCAGCCCGGTCGTCGACCAGCCTCCTGGTTGCTTGACTGATCAACCAGGCTGTTAGACGCGGCTGCTCGCAGCCTGACGTATGATTCACAGCCTGGTTGATCAGGTATCCTTTGGAGGTGCTTATCCAGTTCTCTCTTGAACACTGTGAGGGGTCTGCCAGTTATGCCCCTTATGTGTAGTGGAAGCGTGTTGAACAGTCTCGGGCCTCTGATGTTCATAAGAGTTCTCTCTCAGAGTACCTGTTGCACGATGGGGAAGAAAATGGGACAAGGGAGTTGTGAGGGAATCTAGATTCCCTCAGCTAGTTTTCCTAGTTGCTAGATTAGGCTAGTCGCTCTAAGGAGTCTAGAAACTGAAGCTTTCAAACTAACATATACTTGTGGGGTGTTGAATGAAAGCTTATGTTAAGGACTGTCGTTTGGGACGGGTTAGGAGTCTGTGATTGCTCTGTAGAGAGAATTACAGAAATTTTCCTGTTCTGTGAAATAGGATGGGAGTTGAGAGTGAAGTGGTGTAGGGAGGTACTTGACTCTCCCAACGGTTTTACAGGGAGGAGGGACAGAGGGGTGAACGTTGCAACCATGTGAGACAGTGCGCGACTGTCTTTAGGCCTCCCCCTCCTTGTGACGTCACAGGACGCCTGAGGGTGAGTGAGGCCTGAGATTGGGTTAGGCCCTCTGCTCCGAGCTGTGTTTTGGGCGCGAACAGCTGTGATTGGAAGCGGCACCATGGTGGTGTGCCGGCTTCCTGCTGATTGGTCAAGACAAAGTAGGGGGGGAGGTATGGGCATTTTGAGTTTCCTTAGCCTGCGAAATCGTCAGTTTGAGCTGGGTAGCAGGTGGACGAGGACGTAGCTGGGTGGAGGGGGGAATCTCCCCCCTCCACCCCCGTTAATCACGGACGTTACCGTGTTGTCCAGCAGGGATGGCAGGAGTGCCATCCCGGGTTGTGTCTAGGCCCAATTTTCGTGAAATCTGGGGCCGATGAGGTACGGAAGGACCAGTAAAATAGCCTCAGAGACAATGGGCACCCACGAAGCAGCTGGCAGAGCCTCATGGTGTAACAGGTGGTTCAAATAACCTGTGTAGTGTTGATGGACAATTGGCGGAATACGGGCAGGGCCTCCTAGAGTAATTGTGGTGAGATTACAGGCCCCTGTTGGACTTTGAATTCCGCCAGGCGGCGTCAGTGTGGGGATGCTGCCGGCCATTGTCACCCCAGTGTAGAGCAAGGCAGGCTCTGGTTTGATGGGATTGTTGGTCATTCCTCATCCACGTGTGTATGCCCGGGGGCCACCCCCAGGCCACCCAGGCCACCCGCCCGCCCGCTTGGCCCGGCCACCCCGCCTGCCCGCGCGCCGACTACCCCAGGCCACCCGCGGCTACCCCCCCCCCCTCTCAGCTCGGGAGGGGCGCTGTGGGCCACGCGGTGGCCACATGCCTCGCAAACGTCAAGCCGCCTGCTATCGCTGTATCTATCGATGATTTCTGTGTTGTTTACTAGGATTTCTCTGGCGATGGTTTGGTTGTGGGAAGAGATTATATGTTCCTTAATGGAGCCCTGTTGCTTATGCATCGTTAAACGCCTAGAAAGAGATGTTGTTGTCTTGCCTATATACTGGGTTTTTTGGAGCTTACAGTCCCCAAGAGGGCATTTGAAGGCATAGACGACGTTAGTCTCTTTTAAAGCGTTCTGTTTTGTGTCTGGAGAGTTTCTCATGAGTAGGCTGGCCGTTTTTCTGGTTTTATAGTAAATCGTCAGTTGTATCCTCTGATTTTTGTCTGTAGGGATAACGTTTCTATTAACAATATCTTTCAGGACCCTTTCCTCCGTTTTATGAGCTGTGGAAAAGAAACTACTATTAAACTAAAGAAAGGACTATTTTACAGGAACTTCTCATGAGAAACTCTCCAGACACAAAACAGAACGCTTTAAAAAGAGACTAACGTCGTCTATGCCTTCAAATGCCCTCTTGGGGACTGTAAGCTCCAAAAAACCCAGTATATAGGCAAGACAACAACATCTCTTTCTAGGCGTTTAACGATGCATAAGCAACAGTGCTCCATTAAGGAACATATAATCTCTTCCCACAACCAAACCATCGCCAGAGAAATCCTAGTAAACAACACAGAAATCATCGATAGATACAGCGATAGCAGGCGGCTTGACGTTTGCGAGGCACTACACATCAAGAAGTCAACACCAGCAATCAACAGCCAATTAATGCACAACTATATTCTACCCACCTCAAGACTCCGCTCCAATATAGAAGCATCAAGAAATATGGACCAAAAGGCTTTCTACAAACACTTCTATTCAATACCCATTGTTTCGTGTTCTATCTTGTGTTGATGAAATTAATACCCTATTAATACCACCTCTTGTTCTGTCTTGTGTTGATGAAATTAATACCTATTAATGCCACCTCACCCCATCCACCTCACTCAAATGTAGATATAAAATCGGAGATGCGTAAGTTCTATTCAGTTGTGTATTTGTAAACTAAAGTCTTTGAAAATGTAATAAGTTTTACGAAACGCGCTCGTGTTGCGTCAGACTAGAAATAAAAATGAATTTTGGAGAATTGATTTTTGATTTACCTCCAACAGTGAAAAGAAATGTACGAAAGATTGAGAAAATTCGTGTTAGAATTATTAATCTTACTTTTTCGGTCATATTTAATAATATATATATATATATATATATATATATATATATATATATATATATATATATATATATATATATATATATATATATACATATATATATATATATATATATATATATATATATATATATATATATATATATATATATATATATATATGTATATATATATATATATATATATATATATATATATATATATATATATATATATATATATATATATATATATCTGTGAATCTGTGGTCCATAAAGCAGCCATGTCCTTCCCTACAGGATCAGCAGGTGGGTTCACAGGACTAAAACCCAACCACCTCAAGCAAATGCTCAACCCTGCACTGGGTGACATTGCAAAGAACCTCTTGGTGGAACTAACCAGATTCACCAACACATGTCTAGCTGGCAACATACCAGCGTCCATAAGACCTATCTTTTTTGGAGCATCTCTCTGTGCTCTAAAGAAAAAGGATGGAGGGATCAGGCCAATAGCTGTGGGCAATTCTCTCCGACGTCTCGTCGCAAAGGCAGCTGCAAGAACAGTTAGTGATGCAGCGGCCAACATGCTGAAGCCAAAACAGCTCGGGTTTGGCATTCCACAAGGGTGTGAGGCGGCAGCCCATGCAGCTCGAGCCTTCATCGCCAACATCACAGACGAAAAGGCCCTTATCAAGCTAGATTTCAAAAATGCCTTCAATTTGGTGCGGAGGGATGCTGTACTCCGTGCGGTTCATAGTCATTTCCCTTCCCTCTACCCTTTTGTACATTCATGCTACAGTATGGATCTTAAGCTACTTTTTGGCGAACATGAAATTGACTCGCGAGAAGGCGTCCAACAGGGTGACCCCCTCGCTCCTCTCCTTTTCTGCTTAATCATCAAACAAGTCACAGAGGTCCTGTCCAGTGAGCTTAACATCTGGTTCTTGGATGATGGTACCCTAGCTGGTTCCCAAGACTCCCTCCTGGAGGACATCAGAAAAATCCAGGAGCAAGGTGCAGTTTTAGACCTCACCCTGAACCCTTCTAAATGTGAAATAATATGTTCCAACCAGGGCATCGTAGAGAGAATAGAGGGTCTTCTGCCAAATATCCATAAAACTAAACCTGAAGACAGCACACTCCTAGGAGCTCCCCTGGGGTTGAAAGCCATCGATGAGGTCCTTGATAAGAAAATCGCCGACCTTAAGAGGATGGATGGGAGGATTGAGGATATTGATGCTCATGATGCACTCTACCTCATCACCAGATGTCTGTCCCTCCCCAGGTTAACCTACTTTCTGAGGTGTTCACCATCTTACAGTAGCCAAAAACTAAGTGAGTATGACCGGTTACTGAAATCAATGCTAGAAAAAGCCCTTAACCTCTCTCTCGATGACCTACAGTGGAAACAAGCCTCTCTTCCCGTAAGACTTGGGGGCCTCGGAGTTCGAACAGCAACGCAAATCGCTGTTCCAGCCTTCCTGTCCTCCTTATCAGCATCCGACGACCTTGTGAAGGAAATTCTACCTGCCCACTTACATCAGCTGGCAGGTGTACATGATCCCAATTTTACACGCTGTGCCACAGAGTGGGCCTCTCGTGCAGGCCAATCACCTCAACCACCATCCCCAAAATCCCACAAGCAATCCAGCTGGGATGGTCCCATTGTAGACCAAGTTGCTGCAGAGTGCCTGGGTGCTGCAACAACACAACACGACATTGCTCGCCTCACAACAGTAGCAGCACCACATGCAGGGGATTTCCTGTTAGCAACCCCAATGTCGGCAACTGGCACGCGTCTCACACCACACGCCCTCCGAATTGCTGTGGCCCTCCGCCTTGCTGCCCCAATCCACACCAGATATAGGTGTATTTGCGGCGAGGTGGTGGCTGACAGGTACGGTCACCATGGCCTACTCTGCCAAAGCACAGGGGGATGGCACTCGAGGCACAGTGAAGTTAACGACATCATCAAGAGGAGCCTCACCACAGCTGGATGCCCAGCTGAAAAAGAGCCCCGTTACCTAACGCCCCGTAACTCTGATGCTCTTATTGGTCGCCCTGATGGTATCACAGTGAACCCCTGGAAGAATGGGAAGCAGTTGGTATGGGACTACACGTGCGTATCAACCCTGGCTAACACCTACATTAACCTCAGTGTTGCACAACCAGGTGGCGCTGCCACCCACAGGGAAGCAGCCAAATCCCGTAAGTATAGAGAACTGGATCACCACTACAATTTTGTCCCCATTGCTTCTGAGACGCTCGGCGCCTGGGGTAAAAGTGCTACCAGTTTTTTGAAGGAACTGGGTTCTAGGCTCATTGAAACAAAAAGGGACCCGAGAGCTGCAAGCTTTCTTTTCCAGCGCCTCAGTGTGGCGATACAGAGGGGAAATGCGCACTGCATCCAGGGTTCCTGCCCGCCATCTGAGGAGCTGGAGGAACTCGACAACCTATGACAACCATCTTTGTAACCCATATGTAACTCCTTTTTTGTAACAAAGTTCAAATAAAGTAAATATATATGTGTACATACAAAAGAATGGGGGTGGTAGGAGAAGATAATATTAGTGTTCAGTGAGAAACCACAAGGTCTCCTCTGAATACTTTTTATTTTCTTCTCCGAGGCTATGGGTCCCCACATTGGCACCAGAGGTATATATATATATATATATATATATATATATATATATATATATATATATATATATATATATATATATATATATATATATATATATATATATATATATATAAGTGTATATTTTGGTAGCAGTCTTTCCTGTAGACATATATTATTAAATATGACCGAAAAAGTAAGATTAATAATTCTAACACGAATTTTCTCAATCTTTCGTACATTACGCTTCACTGTTGGAGGTAAATCAAAAATCACTTCTCCAAAATTCATTTTTATTTCTAGTCTGACGCGACACGGGCGCGTTTCGTAAAACTTATTACATTTTCAAAGACTTCACAAATACACAACTGATTAGAACTTACGTATCTCTGATTTTATATCTACATTTGAGTGAGGTGGTAGGGGTGATGTGGAATTAACACAAGACAGAACAAGAGGGGATATTAACAGGGTATTAAAAGTATCAACACAAGACAGAACAGAAACAATGGGTATTGAATAGAAGTGTTTGTAGAAAGCCTATTGGTCCATATTTCTTGATGCTTCTATATTGGAGCGGAGTCTTGAGGTGGGTAGAATATAGTTGTGCAATAATTGGCTGTTGATTGCTGGTGTTGACTTCTTGATGTGTAGTGCCTCGCAAACGTCAAGCCGCCTGCTATCGCTGTATTTATCGATGATTTCTGTGTTGTTTACTAGGATTTCTCTGGCGATGGTTTGGTTATGGGAAGAGATTATATGTTCCTTAATGGAGCCCTGTTGCTTATGCATCGTTAAACGCCTAGAAAGAGATGTTGTTGTCTTGCCTATATACTGGGTTTTTTGGAGCTTACAGTCCCCAAGTGGGCATTTGAAGGCATAGACGACGTTAGTCTCTTTTAAAGCGTTCTGTTTTGTGTCTGGAGAGTTTCTCATGAGTAGGCTGGCCGTTTTTCTGGTTTTATAGTAAATCGTCAGTTGTATCCTCTGATTTTTGTCTGTAGGGATAACGTTTCTATTAACAATATCTTTCAGGACCCTTTCCTCCGTTTTATGAGCTGTGGAAAAGAAGTTCCTGTAAAATAGTCTAATAGGGGGTATAGGTGTTGTGTTAGTTGTCTCCTCTGAAGAGACAACTAACACAACACCTACTGTTTTTTCACTATTTTCATGTGTAAATCGGAGTACTGACTCTCTCTCCAGATGGCTTTTTAGATCAATTAGTTCGTTTAAGTCTTTTACTATGACGAAAATGTCATCTACATAACGGCAGTATACAATTGGTTTTTGTCTGCTACTGAAGACTGTCTTCGATGGTTCCCATATGAAAATTAGCAAATAACACTCCTAAGGCCGGCCACACACGTGCAGTTTTAACTGACAGTTATGACTGTTCAGTTATAACTGTCACAGTTCAAACTGACGTCAGTTAAAAATGAAATGCACACACACACACAGTTCAATCTCTCAGTTTTACCATGGATTCCGAGGAGTACGATCTTGCCGCTCTTGGTGTATTCTTTGTAATGCTACAAGCAAATAGAAAAAAGAAAACTAAGAAGCGTAAGCAGTAACTTTTAACTTGCCACAGACAAGGTTCACATCGATAGAGTTCAATGAATTCAACAATCACTTGGTTTTGTTTATGTGCCATCTCAAACTGCACTGCTACCACCTGTAGAAATGAGAAGTTGAGAACTGTACAGTTACGAATCCCCCACACACGCTCAGTTCAGTTACTCCTTTCAGTTAAAAATATGGAACACTGCATTTGTCGCAGTTTAACTGTACAGTTCTGTTGAACTGACGAAATGAGCAACTGAGATACCCATACACGTGCAGTTTTAACTGAACAGTTATAACTGTCAGTTAAAACTGCACGTATGTGGCCGGCCTAAGGGGAAGCCCATTGCTACTCCGTCTATTTGTAGATGCATGTCCCTTGCGGACTGATGAAAGGAGTTTCCTTTGTCCATAAAGGGACAAGTATATCAGCATCACAAGTGTTGATCATTCTATTGCCTTGATTGGGAAGATAGATTAGGATTTTTTATTGATCTTAACTAAAAAATTATATATTATACTAAACAGTCCATCTGGTTTATCCATTCGTACCTGTTATTCATTCACAGAGAGTTGCCAGTGAATAGTAGAAGTCGACTGTGTTCTCCCCCCCCCCCCGTAGTATCCTTAACTCGCTCATTTTACTCTCCCGTGACTGGTATCCTTCGTCGCCGGTCACTTTAAAGTACTTATGTTCAGCAAAGACGAAGGTGGTGCCAGCATTAAGTAGTTTTAAGTAACTTTAAGTTTTAGTCATAATTAGCAACAACTCGTTTGGTGGTGGTATCTGTGGTGATACACCTACGATACGTTATAACTACGTTATAAACACATAATTACTTTCCATCCACTTCAAGACCCAGAGCCAAACGCAGACACAGCAGCTGATGACCCTACTAATACCCATTGATTAATTTATTCATTGATACCCATTGATCCATTTAGTCATTGATATATTCTTAATACCCCCTTGTTATGGCATTCATCCACCACTTTACTCAAAAAGTATATAATCCAATGTTAAACACGGTAAAATTGTCTTTGAAAATGTAAAGTGTACCTTGCATACCGCATCTCCATAGCGCCAGACTATAATAAAGTTTAAAAAGTAACTTTGGAGAGTTAATTTTTCAACTTCCCTAGACAGTGAAGAAAAACGTAAGAAATATTGAGAAGATTCGTGTGAGAATCATTAATCTTACCCTTTCAGTTTTACATATATAAAGTATGTCGTACGTAGTTGCCAGAACGCTACTTGGGATAATAGGCAAGACCCGATTTCCCTACAAGGCAGTGATTTTCGTTATTTAAAAACCATATTTCTAAGGTTTTTTAATTGCTATTATTACATTATGTTAAGCACATAATGTAATAATAGCAATTAAAAGCGTGATGTTGTTTTTACAAACTTAGTTATGTTAGGTTAGGTTAGAATAGGATAGGATAGGATTGGTTAGGTTTGGAGAGGTTAGGTTAGCTTTGATAGGTTAGGCTAGGTTTGATAGGTTAGGTTAGGTTTGATAGGTTAGGTTTGATAGGTTAGGTTTGATCGGTTAGGTTAGGATAGATTAGGTTAGGTTAGGTTTGATAGGTTAGGTTAGGTTACGTATGATAGGTTAGGTTAGGTTAAGATAGGTTTGGTCATATTTATACGTTAATTTTAACTCCTATTAAAAAAATCCTATATATATTACAGTTATCCATTATAATATAATGGATAGCTTTATCCTTTATATAAAAACAATATTTATATTTATAATAAGATTTTTTTTTAGAAAAATATATAATTTTAGGAGAACTCGTCCTATTAGGCCAATCGGGCCTTCATATGACTATATTGCTCTCCATACGAGATTGTGTAGCAGTAGTGGAACATTAGGCAAGGAATCCTGGCTGCTGCTTGGCCCTCTTGGCCCCCCTTCACCTGGAGCTTGGCCCTCCTGGCCGCACTTCCCTGGAGCTTTGCCTTCCTGGCCCCACTACCCTGAAGCTTGACCTTCATGGCCCTTTCTCTGGAGCTTGGCCCACCTGGCCCCCTTCCCTGGATCTTTGTGTGGTGCGAGTGGTTCTGCTACAGATCCGTTAAAACAACCTGGCCCTGCTGCTTCAAGGTTAAGCCCTGGCTCTCCTCTCTCTACGATGAAGCTTTTTCTCCAGACTACTCTTACATCTCTCCCCACTTCCCGCTCACACTTTACCTATAAAAGTCGATTGATTAACTGACTACTGACCTTCCCTAGAATGGAACCCCACATCAACTGCCTAACTCCGGGGTACCTTTTACTGCGAGGTGATCAAAAGCATTAGGTAAAAAGTCAACTTTTCTGTCCCCCGCGGGATTCGAACCCAGGAATGCCGATTGTGAGTCGAGAACGAACCCAACTGTTTTGCAGATATGATCAATATCCTTAGTTAATACAAAAATTAAAGTCAACATTTTGTGTTAGAGGTCTCCACATACCTTATAACAGTCAGCCAGAAGGATAACATTATCAACAGGTCCCGCAGCCATCCTCCTCCGTGGCTCCCAGTGTACTGAATGACCAACTC
This sequence comes from Procambarus clarkii, assembly GCF_040958095.1. Taxonomy (NCBI): domain Eukaryota; kingdom Metazoa; phylum Arthropoda; class Malacostraca; order Decapoda; family Cambaridae; genus Procambarus; species Procambarus clarkii. The sequence goes on from NC_091203.1 coordinate 2,591,512, forward strand.
AGCACCGATGTGTGGCCTCCACACTGCCAAATGCTGCTGTCATGTTTTAGCTAGAGTTTTTTGTTTGCTATTACATTTCCCTGTCATAGTTGATGGCATTTGTGTTACATAGTTTATGATGAATATATGTGACCCCATCACACAGGATAGTTAGTCCTACAGGGGCATGTGATCAATCGCCTGCACTGGCAATTTTTTTTATTTTGTTCCCTTCCACTCCTGGCAACTTCGGGAGGTGGAGGGTTTTCATATAGTTTCAAGGGCCCCAGTTCCCCCAACCACAACTCATGGGAAGAGGTGGACGCTCCTGAGCATGCATATTTTTCTGCAACACAAACTAGAATTTATACAAAATGGATAGTTGGCCTCATCTCATCTGACGGAGTTAATTAAGATGACATCATTAATGGTTAGTTAATGACATTTACCAGTCTTTATGCATGACATTACACACAATGGAAAGGGTTGCCTTGCGGTTACCTTGTGATGATTTCGAGGCTCAACGTCAATGCGGTCCGGTCCTCGACCAGGCCTCCTCGTTGCTGGACTGGTGATTCATACTTTAGGCTGTTGGACGCGGCTGCTCGCAGCCTGACGTATGAATCACAACCTGGTTCATCTGGGTCCGCAGTATTTCAGTAAAAGAACTTAAGGGTTATCTTGAGGTTATCTTGAGATGATTTCGGGGCTTTAGTGTCCCCGCGGCCCGATCCTCGACCAGGCCTCCACCCCCAGGAAGCAGCCCGTGACAGCTGACTAACACCCAGGTACCTATTTTACTGCTAGGTAACAGGGGCATAGGGTGAAAGAAACTCTGTCCATTGTTTCTCGCCGGCGCCCGGGATCGAACCCGGGACCACATGATCACAAGCCCAGCGTGCTGTCCGCTGGGCTTGTGATCCCGGCTCCCTTAAACCGACCGGCTGAAGGCAAAAGCAATAAACCTCTGTTGTTTAACATCGTGAGTTTAACATCGACATACAAAGCTCAAAGTGTTTCATTACAAAACTCAAAGGTTGCATTGTTTTTAGCATGTCGTGGTAAATTGGTCTTAGGCGTCTAAGGTGTGTGCTTAGGCTTACCCACTGTGCAGGTTCGAATCCTCCTCATCTTTCCTACCGATTTTCTCAGAAGTATCATACAAATAATAATATTAATAATACTGTTTTCATAAAATATATGCATACAAAGAACATTAGTCAGAGGTATAACAGGTGTACAACAGGTGTATAACATGTTTATAAATGTAATAATAATAATAACCCATTTTTATTCAGGAAAAGTACATACAAAGTCGATTTAAAAACATAATGTTAGATTTATAGATAGAGCTAGTACATATAATACCTTGACAGGAGTCACAAGCCGTCTGCTCCTGTAACATCCTGTAAGAAAAAGGTTTACAGTTTTTGCCGTTAACTGAATAACAAATATCTGACAATTTAAGTAGTAACTTATAGATAAAGCACTGTGTGGCAGTGATAAAAACAGTAGTACTGGGATGGTTAATGAACAGTGAATGTTCGGACCGAGGGATGATTGAAAGGATTGATAGAAAAAGAGTGAAGAGATTAGGAACATAGAAGGATAGAGCTAGAAAGGAACAGGACCATTGTAACGGGTAGTGAATGAAGAACGAAAAGATTGAGGTTGGATACAAAAGTGTGAAGAGATTAGCAACATGGAAGATCGGAGAAACATAGGAAAAAGAACGATGAAGAACAGCATAGAGAGAGGAAGAGTGAGGTAGAAGGGAAGAAGGAGTTAGTAAAAGGGAAAGTGGAGACGGGAAAATAGGATGAAGGGTAGATTTAGACAGTGAGAAAGATAGGTCTAAAACCAGGTAGAAGAAGGATAGAAGAGTAAGCGGCCAGTGAATTGAGCTGCCACCATCCATTTAGTAATTAAAGACAAACATGGAATAGTTTTTTCTACGTGTTGTTATCAGCATGTAAAGGATAACCTGTAATAACTACAGGTGAGCAATCTTCTGAGCGAGTCCTTTACTCTTTATTTTAACAGCATGACTTAGCAATAACTCTAAGGTCTAAGGGAATCCGATTCAAAGACTAAATTTGAATCGGGAATCCGATTGAAATTTAGGAACACAAAACACATCACCTCACAATCTCACCAAATGTCTCGTAGTGCAAGTTGTATAGAGAAAGTCAAGGCTTCCGCTGGCCTGGAGAGCTCTCAACAATATCTGCTCTCTGAACAATGTCTGCTCTCACGGGGGAGACCCGCAGTATCGAGTGAAGAATCTCTATCTGCTGTCAAAGTGAAACTGTACAAGTATATAAAGGGGAAGGCCAGGAGCTAAGCCCCGCGTACCAGAAACAGCCCACGGCAATCTCGCTCTTATATCACGCCTGGCGGCTTGTTTGATGGAAAGAACACAAACAACCGTCTGCAATTATCAGCTTATAACTAGTTGCAGAGGTGGGCGAGGTCACCTCCATCTGACACTGCCCACCATGAAAGCAAAAAACACTTGAATGTGTAATTTTATATTTGTCAAGTAGCCGACAGACAGACGATTGTAATGTCTTGCGTGAAATGACTACTCCTATTAGTAAAATTATTAAGTAAAAACAACAATTATAGAGTTACAGTAGTAGTGACAACAGTAGTAGTAGTGACAACAGTAGCAATCGTGACAACGGTAGTAGTAGTAGTAGTAGTAGTAGTAGTGATAAGAGAAGAAGAAGTGACAACATTTGCAGTAGTTGTAATAACGGAAGTAGTAGTGAGAACAGTTTAGTAGCGACAACAGTTGTATTAGTGAAACACAGTTGTAGTAGTGATAACAGAAGTAGTGAAAACTGTTCAAGTAATAATGCCAATAGTAGCAATAGTGACAACAGAAGTAGTAGTGATATCAGACGAAGTACTAGTGACAACAGAAGTAGTAGTAGTGACATGAGATGAAGTACTAGTGACAACAGAAGTGGTAGTGACAACAGTAGTAGTAGTTGTGACAACAGAAGTAGTAGTGACAACAGTAGTAGTAGTTGTGACAACAGAAGTAGTAGTGACAACAGTAGTAGTAGTTGTGACAACAGAAGTAGTAGTAGTAGTGACAATAGACACTGTAGTGACCACAGCAGTAGTACTTGTGACAACAGAAGTAGTAGTAGTGACAGCATAAGTAGTAGTAGTAGTGACAACAGTAGTAGTAGTGACAACAGAAGTAGTAGTAGTGACAACAGAAGTAGTAGTAGTAGTGACAACAGAAGTAGTAGTAGTGACAACAGAAGTAGTAGTAGTAGTGACAACAGAAGTAGTAGTAGTGACAACAGAAGTAGTAGTAGTAGTGACAACAGAAGTAGTAGTAGTGACAACAGAAGTAGTAGTAGTGACAACAGAAGTAGTAGTAGTGACAACAGAAGTAGTAGTAGTGACAACAGAAGTAGTAGTAGTGACAACAGAAGTAGTAGTAGTAGTGACAACAGAAGTAGTAGTAGTGACAACAGAAGTAGTAGTAGTAGTGACAATAGAAGTAGTAGTAGTGACAACAGAAGTAGTAGTAGTAGTGACAACAGAAGTAGTAGTAGTGACAACAGAAGTAGTAGTAGTGACAACAGAAGTAGTAGTAGTAGTGACAACAGAAGTAGTAGTAGTGACAACAGAAGTAGTAGTAGTAGTGACAACAGTAGTAGTAGTAGTGACAACAGTAGTAATAGCAGTGACAACAGAAGAAGTACTAGTGACAACAGAAGCATTAGTAGTAGTGACAACCGAAGTAGTAGTAGTGACAACAGAAGTAGTAGTAGTGAGAACAGAAGGAGTACTAGTGACAACAGAAGTATTAGTAGTAGTGACAACAGAAGAAGTAGTAGTAGTAGTGACAATAGACACTGTAGTGACCACAGTAGTAGTATTGACAACAGTTGAAGCAGTTGGGTCAAAAGAATAGTGACAAGAGTCTTAGTAGGGGTGACAACAGTTGTAATAGTGACAACAGTAGTAATAGTGACAACAGAAGTAGCAGTGACACCAGTTCAAGTAGTAGCAAGGATATGTTACGTTATGCACGCCTGCAAGGCTCGTGGAGTAGAATTTTCCCTCATAAATCAGTGAACCTCCTGGCCTCAAATATGTAAGTTCAAAATGTCTAGGGTTGAGTGAATGTCTAAGTAAAATCCACCAGTTTACTGGAGCGAACATGACACTGCATATATATACAATCTATATACATACCCACAACAAAGTAACAATCAAGTTACTACAAGGCGCAAGTCACAGCAGAAATATGTCACTAAGCAAAGATCACCTAATAACATTGGTTCACTAGACGTATTCAAATTCAAAATTTAAAATTGTATTCAGATAAAAGTACATACATAGATGATGAGTTAGAAACATAATGTTAGATTTATAGATAGAGCTTGTACATACAATACCTAAAGCCACTAATACGTACAGCGTTTCGGGCATGTCTTGAGACAGCTGAAGACTGGCTAGTAGGTTGTAAACATGGTGGGTGGTGACGTTACATAACCAGAGAAGTAATGCCTCAGCATGAACCTCAATAAACACAAGTCAGTGAACTATTACTTTGCCTTCAGAAAAACTAAGTCCCAACTGGACTGGCAAATAGCAAAGTCGAAAAACTCTTCTCAAAAGTAAGAGTCCACAATGACTGTAAATATGAGAGTCTATAAATTCTCTAATGAAGTTAGAGTTCACAATGACTGACAAATGGCAAAAGCAATCTTCAAACGTTAAAGTTACAATGATTAAAAAATCCGGGCAGAGTCCTGAATCTCCTCTCCAAAGTTAAAGTCCACACACGCACCATAATATGACAGAGTCCCAAACGGCAATAAAATTATGTCACGTCATCACAAGAGTTACAATTTGAGAATGTAGTGAAAATATTTAACAAACTCTGATCCACATAATAATCCCCTTCTGGCCTAATGGCAAGAAGACAATAGATATATATACATAAAAATCCCAACTATACAATACTCAGAGAGAGTACACACAATACGTGTGTCTCCCTAAAGACCACAGACCAGTGAGTCAGCTTCAGGCTGGCCACCACAGGTCAATTAACAAAATCAACATTGTACATTCATGTTACGGACCCGAGTCCAGCTTCCTAGCACGGAGCTGTGACGACCACCCCATCTGTGAGTCAGCTCCCGAAACCCCCTCCAAATGGACGACGCCATCTAGCGAGGGCGGGATATACCGGCCACAGGGGCTGGTTTCCCGTCTTAATCAGCTCGTAACATAGCCGCTGCTGACCTCTGGTGAGGTGGCGCTTAGACAGCAACGCCATCTATGAAGTGGATAGGTGAGCGTTTGTGTCTAAGCCTGTAAGTGAGGTGCCCTAGAGAGTACCCAGTACTAATGACGTGTCTGATTACAGAGTCGACCTGGGACTGCTGATCGGTGGATCAGTCTACCCGAGGCAGCCAGAGTCTCTCCAAGTGTTTGCTGTAGAAGCTGTGAGTCGCCCCCCCCCCCCCCCCCCCGGATGAACACTGTTGTGTTAGCCTGCCTGTGACGTGGCAGAACCAGGGATTGTCGAACCCGGGGCTGACTGGTGGAGAAGACTAGCCACTGGGGTGTAGCAAGAGGAGAGTGATCAGCGGAATCACACGAGGCTCCTGCCTAGGGCTCGCAACCCTAGTATCAGTCGTGGGGTGGCCTACGCTGCGTAGCTGATTGGAACCTGCCAGCTACAGGCTGGATTTGTGGTTGAAGGCCTCCACGACGGTGCACCCAGTGGGACTGTGATTTGGCTGGCCTGTGGCCGGGGTAGACTTGTCTAGAGAATCTAAGGATTCATCATGAGGCCACGAGAAGAGGACCAGGGCTACTCAATGTTTTAAATTATATGAAAAACAGTATAATATATGAAAAAAAGGTAAAAAGAAAAATAATATGATTAAAATTTCTCTAATAAAACTGGCCAATCTCGTTCGAATTTGCTGGCTGCAATAAATAAACTAGCTCTACACTTAGTAGAAATTATAAACTGATCCACAGGAGTGATTAAAATTTCTCTATTAAAACTGGCCAATCTCGTTCGAATTTGCTGGCTGCAATAAATAAACTAGCTCTACACTTAGTTGAAATTATAAACTGATCCACAGGAGTGATTAAAATTTCTCTATTAAAACTGGCCAATCGTTCGAATTTGCCGGCTGCAATTTAACCCCCGTCTGTGATCACTTTTTTCTGTCTCTTCTTCATCTTTTAAACAAGTTAAAAGAGTTGGTCACTTCTCACAAAAAATATTATATTTTTAAGATGATGTTGAATAAATAAATAGATTTCTTTCAATAGTTAGACCTCTACCAAACTGTGATTTTCAATCTTAAACTCTGGTTCCAATCCCTAAATCAAAACTAAACACTAATGTGTTGATATATTCAATTCCATATTGTCCTATTATTACCCCTCCCCTTTGTTATATTTATATCCATTTACTTATTCATGGTTAGTTATGATGATAACTTTTTTAACTAATTATGACCACGCCACAACTTTTATTACCAACATATTGCCGGAAATGGATAATTAAAGCATTATAATAATCGATTAAAGAATGGAACTAATAAATATGATAAATTAAGACATTATAGCATCTAGCTAGCACTTTATTTTAAATTCGGCGACATATATAAAAAAATTCCTTTAAACCCCTTTTCATTAAAAAAAAAAATACTACTTACCTCAAGCGTCCCTGCAACTCATCGGCCAGACATCCTGTCAGAGAAATTTAAATATTGAAATAAAAACAATAAAAAGGGGGTCTTTTATTGTATTTAAAAAAAATTAAATGGGTAATCAGATTTTCTACTGCTCTTTTCTTAACCGGAATTTTATGAAATGCGATGGTTTTTTTTTTGGCATGTATCCTCTTCATACAAGATTGTTACTGTCCGTGAATTAATGTAACGTATGAGATGGAGGTGTATATTTCTGAGGATGGCACGATGGCATTAAAATTTATGACCATTTTAATTATTAAATTGAAGCTACCTAATCTTAACAATCTTTTTATACCGTCACTGCTTTATCGAGGTACAAAATAGCAGGGCGAGGTACAAAATAGCTGATTTTAGAAAGAATGCCAACAGTTTTGGAAATTTTTTTTGCTATATTTAGAATGTGTCCCTGGAAATTCAGCTTGTTTTTCGATGAAGATACCAAGGAATTTTCCATCAACTTTGCTATTAATTTGGATATAGTTTATTCTTAGATTAATTTCATTTGAGGATATATTACCAAACAAAATATAGAAAGTTTTGTCAATGTTAAGAGTGAGTTTGGTAGCAGTTAGCCAAAGATGCACTTTCTTTAGTTCAGTATTCACTATGATATTTAGAGCAAGAGGGTCAGGACTGGAGAAAATGAAGGTTGTGTCATCAGCAAATAAAATTGATTTGAGGTGTTGTGAGGTATTTGGAAGGTCATTAATGTAAATGAGAAAGAGGAGAGGGCCATGTATGCTGCCCTGTGCAACACCAATGTTTATAGGTAGGGTAGGAGAAATGGAATTATTCACAGAAACATATTGGAGCCTGTCAGTAAGGTATGATTGAAGGTATTGCAGGGAGTGACCTCTGACTCCATAATGATGTAACTTAAGAAGAAGGTTTTGGTGGTTGACAGTGTCAAAAGCCTTTCGTAGGTCAACAAATAACCCAACAGGGAACTCAATTTTATCAAGAGCTGTATGTATCATGTTAATCATATTAATCAGATCATCGTTAGTGCTTTTATTGGGTCTGAAACCATATTGGCCAGAGCTAAGTAGATTGTGCTTGGTTAGATAAGAGTAAAGCTGCGTGCAGATTAGCTTTTCAAATATTTTTGACAAGGTTGGTAGAATTGATATAGGTCTGTAATTTTTGATGTCAGTGAAATCACCACATTTATGAACTGGGGTTACTCTTGCCTTGTTTTTAGAATATCCGGAAAGGTTTGGAGTTCAAGTGATTTAATGAAGAGCAATGCAATGGCAGGAGCTAGAAATCTGGAGGCTTTTTTGTAAATTAGAGATGGTATCTCATCAAGGGCGCTTGACTTAGTTTTAAGGAAAAGAATTACCTCATTAACATCAGAGGAGTTAGGTACAGATAATCTGGATAGTTACCTGAAAGGTAGTTTTTATTATTGGTGGGAGAGGCTGGAATATCATGAGCAAGGGATATTCCAATGGAGGAGAAGAACCTATTGAATTCAATAGCAGTGTCAGAGGCTGAAAGCACACCATTGTCAGTGGATTGGAGTATTGGTTTTTTATTCAAAATCTTTTTTGATCCCAATATTTGGGAAATAGTGGTCCATGTTTTCTTAATGTTGCCCTTAATGTGGGAGAATTTATTTTCATAGTATTTTGTTTTGGTTCTCCTAATTATTTTTGACTGCATTGATGAATAAATCTTTGAAAATTCTTTGGAGACAACTCCTAATCTGTACTTCTTCTCAAAGTCATGTTTTTTATTAATAGATTTAAGTATACCCTTTGTAAGCCAAGGATTGTATAGACTTTTAGTTGTGATTTGTTTGGTCAGCATAGGACAGTGAGTGTTATAAAGGCTGAGAGTTTTCTGAAGAAATGTTTGTACTGCTAGGATGATGTTTCCTATGTTACCTAATTTAGTCTCCCAATTGATATTAGCAACAGCAGCAATAAAGTCGCCTATAGAAGTTTCATTGTGCAGCTTAAAGCTTATCTTCCTTGTATCTAGAGGTGGTTTGTTAATGTTGGTTAGGAGAAACGTGGGGTAATGGTCAGTGGTTCTATCAATGATTATCCCTGAAGTAAGTGGAGAGGTTATATTAGTCCAGATGTGGTCAAGTGCTGTGGCAGTACTATCAGTGATTCTAGTACGTCTAGTGATTAAGAGTATGCGGAAGCAGGAATTCATACAGATGAGGAAACTAGCACCAGGAGGGTTATCAGGCTTGTAGAGGTCAATGTTAAAGTCCCTAGAAATAATTAAGTGGTTTTTGTTCAGTATGTTCTCTAGTATTAGATTTCTAAGGTTAGAGTTGAATTCTATCACATCAGTGTTAGGAATTCTATAGACTGCTCCCACAGTCAGGACAGCCTCGTCACCCTTGACTCTGAAACAGGCAAAGATATACTCTTCACAGGGGTCTCACGTTTTAATTACTTTTAAGCAAGTCCGTTCTTCGTGGTAGTAAAAAGCAGTACCACCACCTCTTTGAATAGGACGACAGTTGTGAATTCCTGAATAGTTTGGTATGAAGTAGAATTGAGTAGTATCCTCTTTTAACCACGTTTCAGTAAGCACAACAAAAGATAATTTTTTGTCAACTGTTTGACTCAGGGCACTAACATCATCAAAGTGTTTGCTTAGCGATCTTACATTTAAATTAATTACAGAAACATTATGATTATGTGTTAAAACATTGTTTACATCATGTGCTGTATAATACCTGCAATTTTGATAATTAAAGTGATGATTGGCATAGATACTAGATAAGAGATTTAGTTCAGGGTCCATACTTGTTTGCATAAGAGGGCTGTTTGATGGAAAAAAGGCAAAAAAGATAATTATAAAAAAAGATCTAGATATAAACAAAATATACAAAAAAGAGGTAGGTTGCTTTAAGGTACTTTCAGATACACTGAAGGTAATAAATTGCACTAAGAGACACAGGCAAAAATATATATATATATATATATATATATATATATATATATATATATATATATATATATATATATATATATATATATATATATATATACATATATATATATATACATATATATATATATATATATATATATATATATATATATATATATATATATATATATATATATATATATATATATATATATATATATATATATATATACACACATACCAAAAGAATAGGGGTGGTAGGAGAAGAAAATATCAGTGTTCAGTGAGGATCCACAAGGTCTTCTCTGAGTACTCTTTATTTTCTTCTCCAAGGCTATGGGTCCCTACACTTGCACCAGAGTTGGTACCCCTTATATATATATATATATATATATATATATATATATATATATATATATATATATATATATATATATATATATATATATATATATATATATATATATATATATATATATATATTTCATTGAATATGACCGCATATTCTGTATTTATTATTTTCTGGTTTAGGGCTTCTATCCCTCTAACTATTTTCTTAGCATCAGGGCTTAATTGAAAAAGGAGTTCTCCAAAACTCATTTTCGTACTTTTAAGGTGAAGAAAAGAAGTGATTTACTATAGAGTGTATTACACTTATTTGTATAATATATAGAGTGTAATACACTCTATAGTAAATCACTTCTTTTCTTCACCTTAAAAGTACGAAAATGAGTTTTGGAGAACTCCTTTTTCAATTAAGCCCTGATGCTAAGAAAATAGTTAGAGGGATAGAAGCCCTAAACCAGAAAATAATAAATACAGAATATGCGGTCATATTCAATGAAACATGTTTGAAAGAAAACCTGCTGCCAGTATACACCAATATATATATATATATAAATATATATATATATATATATATATATATATATATATATATATATATATATATATATATATATATATATATATATATTGTGACGGTAACGCGTTGGTGTTCGGCTGTTTCAAAAGCTAGGGGTATGGCCTCGTCACATAAAGAAACAAAAAAGAGAAAATCTGGAACTTCGTCTGTGGTAAGGTAATGGGAAGACACACAAAACACAAGTAAATTTAACAATGAGATTTTAATTACGTTAGAAAAGCAAAACATGAACAAAATGGACATACAAATTGGAACATAAAATCAATCAATCAAAATAATAAGAATAATCAATGGCAAAATGAAAAGTTACGTTAAGACAAGTGAGTAATAACAAGTGAATACTAAACAATACAATATATGGGTGCAGGAATATTGGCTTTAAGCAGCCACCTCTCTTAGTACACGTAAGCCAGAGCTTAGTCTACCAATGAGACGTGTTAACTTGTGGAAAGCACGGGATATTCTGAGGGCTGTAGGTCGTGGTGGCCCCAGACATCAGGTAGGGTGGAGGAAGCAGGTGCGACTGGGCACCAGTCAATCAGCGATGAGCAGGCGACGGACAGGTAGTTTGGTGGTTCGAGTGGTGGAGGTGGAGCAGGTGTTCCTGGTGCTGAATACGTTTGCTCTCTGGCAAACCTTGGTGTTGTACTTGTTGGATATTTCTTCCATATTAGTTGTATTGTTGTATAGGGACGAACTTAGGAGGGAAGAGCAGGCTCAATCTCTCTTGAAGGAGATTATCGTCACAGCTCTCCCCCGAAGCCTGCGGTTCTGGAAGAAGTACGTCGTTATGTGGTGGAGTAATAGATGGAGTCGCTTCTACTTCATAAACTCTGGAGAGGGCATCGGCTATGATGTTGTCAGAACCATTGATATAGCGGATCTCCAGGTTGAAATCTTGTAAATACAAAGCCCATCGTAGAAGACGCTGGTTAGTGAATTGGGCTTGATGTAGGAAGCGGAGAGGGTTGTGGTCTGAGAAGATGGTTGTAGACCTGGCGCCTTGTAGGTACGGAGCGAAGTGTTGGAGGTTCAGGACGATGGATAGTAGCTCCTTTTCAATAGTGCTGTAGTTCCTCTGGTGTGGTTTCAATTTGTAGCTGTAGTAGCTGACAGGTAGAACCTCCTCGCCTCGTTGTTGCATCAGGACACCACCAACGCCGGTACCACTGGCGTCGACATGAAGGACGAAAGGCTTGGTGATATCTGGCAAGGCGAGAATGGGATTAGAACAGAGGAGGAATTTGAGTTGTTCGAAAGCAATGGTTTGCTGCATGGTCCACTAATACCGTTGCTTGGGACTGGTTAATAGGATTAGAGGTGTGGCGACTGTACTGAAATTTCTCACAAACCTACGGTAGTAGGAGGCAAGACCAAGGAAGCGCAGGAGCTGCTTCCTGGTGGTAGGCTGTGGATACTGTTGGATGGCTTGAGTGTGTGAGTTTAACGGAGCTAGGCTGCCACTCCCAATAACATGACCCAGATAACGCACTTTACCTTTCGCGAAGGTGGACTTGCCCAGGTTGATGGTGAGGCCGGCTGTCAGGAGCTTGGAGAACAGACGTCGCAGCTGGAGCAGATGTTCACTCCAGGTGTTGGATGCTACGACGATATCATCCAGGTAGGCGTATGTGTTATCCAAGCCCTGGATGACACGGTTGACAGCTCTCTGAAAGGTGGCCGGGGCATTACATAGTCCGAAAGGAAGGCGTTCATATCTGAAAAGTCCAAAAGGAGTGATAAAGGCAGATATCTCTTTAGCTCGCTCCGTTAGACACACTTGATAGTACCCCTTCAGCAAGTCCACTTGGGACAAGTACTGGGCATTACCAATGGCGTCAAGGATGTCATCTATCCTTGGCAAGGGGTAAGCATCCTTGACTGTTACGTTATTTAGTTTACGATAGTCATTACATAACCGCACCTTACCTTGGGGTTTGGGCACCAAGATACAGGGTGAGGCCCAGGGAGACTCACAAGGTGTAGCCAGTCCATGATCCAAGAGGTACTGCACCTCAGCACGCATGACTTCCTTCTTGCTAGGGCTGATTCGGTAGAAGGGTTGACGAATCGGCCGGGTGTCGGGGAGCAGTTGGATGTCGTGCTGGGTAACATTACACTCTTGGGGGTCATCTCGGAACAACTCCTGATGTTCTCTGAAGATCTTGACAAGAGGTGCACTATGATTATCCTGAAAGTATTTGGGAAGATTATTAAGGATTTCGGAATTAGAAAGCGCTGACTCCTTGTCAGTGCTTTCGGGAGGAGAAGCTGGGAAGGTCTCACTGTGGATGTAGGGTTCTGTGAAGGTAGAATAGTTTGTCATGACAGTGGGAGGAGTACCATTATATTGCTTCAGGAGGTTGACGTGGCACAGCTGGGTCTTCCGCCGCCTATCTGGAGTCTCGAGAACGTAGTTATGGTTGTTTCTGCACTCCTTGATGCGGTAGGGTCCTGAAAACCTGTTTTGTAAAGGAGAACCTGGGATAGGGAAGTATGCTAGCACGAAGTCTCCCGGCTTAAATTTTCTTACTTTGCTGGTCTGGTCGTAATGAGCCTTCATCCTCTCCTGGGCTTTCAATAGATTATCATGGGCAAAACTGTGGACTCTCTCTAGAATGTGTTGACGGTTTTGAAGAAACTGGGGCACATGCTCACTAAAGGTGGCATCTCTTAGAGAGTCTTTGAAAGCCTTGAGGGGAGTACGGCACTTACGGCAGTAGAGCATCTCATAAGGAGATACTCCTAGGGACTCATTGGGAAGACTTCTATAAATGCACATTATCAAATCAATTTGCTTATCCCAATCCTTAGAGGTTTCACTACAAAACTTTTTCAGGAGTGCTTTAATAGTCTGATGACTACGCTCAAGAGAACCCTGTGAAGCAGGATGATAGGGGCTGGACAATACCTGTGTGATGTTGAACTCCTCCAGTGTCCTTTTGAAGATATCACTGGTGAAGTTGGTACCACAGTCGCTCTGAATCTCCCTGGGAAATCCGTATTGAGTGAAGATCTTCAATAAATGCTTTACAACCGTAGCAGCCGTGATGTTCTTCACTGGAACTGCTATGGGAAATCTGGTGGTAGGACACAGGATGATTAAGATATAGGCGTTACCAGAACTGACCCGAGGAAAAGGACCCACACAGTCTATAATAAGTCTGTGGAAAGGTTCCGCAGGCACCTGTATGGGAATCAGTGGCGCTCTGGGAATGGAGATGTTCGGTTTGCCTGCCATCTGACATGTATGACACTGTTTTACGTACTGTTTGACGCTATTTACCATACCTGGCCAGTAGTAGTCTTGACGAATCCCATGGTAAGTCTTGTTGAATCCGTAGTGGGAGAGTGCTTCGTGGGCCAGGTGTAGAATAGTGGGCCGCAGGCTGGTAGGAATCACAAGTTGTTCGATGTTGGCCCAATCGTCCTCCTCCTTCAGTTTACTGGGTCTATATCTGCGGTAGAGCAAGTCGTTCTCTAGGAAGAACCCAGGAATACTGTCGGGTTGAGTCTCAGCCTGGAAAAACAATGGTGCTAAGGTAAGATCTTCCCTCTGCAACTTACGGAACTCCAACTTGGTCAGATTCGGGGGTAGTTTCTGAGGGTCTTGAGGGACAGCGGTAGCAGTAGAGTCAGCTGGCTGTGGACGTGCGGCTTGTGCACGGGTGGTCACTAGAACCGGAGGAGAAACTTCATCACTCTCTTGAACCTCTGCTGGAACATACTCTAATATAGGGTTAATTGGCACAGAGGTACACACCTGGGGTTTGTCCATGACGATCAGGTTGGTCGGTTGCAGGTCTTCTGCCAAGTCGTTGCCTAGGAGAAGTTGCACTCCAGGCATGGGAAAAGGCTTTTCCCTGACGGCGACTTGGACTTCTCCGTTCACGTAGGGACAATCCAGGTGGACTCTGGCGAGAGGATAAGGAGTGGTAGCAGTGAGGTCAGTGATGAAGAAAGTTTCTCCGGTGTAGGCGATGTTGGGCACAGCCGACTTCAAGATGATCGATTGAAGAGCCGCTGTGTCCCTCAAGATCTTCAATTTGAAACGTCCCTCCGGATTTGAACCGTTGGCAGAGACAGTTCCAGTATTCAGGTGGTTACTGAAAAGAGAAAGATCATTAACATTAACACCAACATTCATCACAGGCTTACCGGACTTAGGAGGAGTTGGTTTGGGTTTCTGTGTGTCAGTGGTTCCTTTGTATTGAGACTTACCACACTTGTCTATGGTATGTCCATAGAGTCTACAATACTTGCAGTACAATTGCGAGCCAGCTTGATCGGTACTCACTTTCTCGTAACTGTACCACGACTTCTTACTGGAGGATGGTTCGGGTGTCAGCCGGTGGATGAGGCTGTAAGTGTCAGCCGACTTAGCACACTTCAGGTAGTCGGTTTCTTCTTTATCTGCTAAATATAGACGGACAGGAGGCGGCACACGCCTCAAGAATTCTTCAACTAGCATCAGGTTGACGAGTTCTGTAAAAGTAGAGACATGTGCTGCTTCCAGCCATTTCATAAAATATCTCCGTTTTGTGTTAGCAAACTCGAGGAAGGTAGTGGTACTTGCCTTCAGGTGGTCACGGAATTTCCTTCGATAACTTTCTGTGGAGAGGAGGTAGACGTCCAACACTGCTTGTTTCAGAGTCTGGTAGTCATTCTCAGACGCCAAAGTACTGAGTGTGACTGCAGCTCTACCTGTAAGATGGACTCTGAGAAGTGTGGCCCATTGGTCGACAGGCCAACTGAGTTGATTAGCAAGGGTTTCAAAGGTGGTGAAAAACACATCAACTTCTGCTTCTACAAAGGATGGCATTAACTTACTTGCATGTGATATATTAAAACTGACGGGAAGATTGGCAGTAGCTTGCTGGCGTTGAGCGAAGTGTGAAGTTTCCAACGCGAATTCTCATTGACGACACTCTAGAGCCAGAGTCGCTTGCTGCTTGTCATGTTCGCGTTGCATCTCCAACTCGCGTTGTTTGGTTTCAAGCTGTACTCGTTCCCGCTCCTGGAGCATTGCAACCTCACGTTCCTGGAGGGCGAGTTCACCTTCATGTTCTTCTTTCTTCAAGGCAGTTTCACGTTCCTTGAGGGCGAGTTCACGTTCCTTAAGGGCGATTTCTCGTTCGTGTTCTTCCTTTCGTATGGCAGCTGCTTCCCTTTGCTGCTCACGTTCAATCTTGGCCAGCTCTAGTTTGAGTTTCATCGTTGCCAAATCAGTTTTATCTGCAATATAGTAAGTTTCATGAGTTTCAGAGTCTATCTTACCTTGCTCTAAGAAATGATCCAGTAACAGGTTGTGTATTTCACTCTTGTTGGCTTGGTAGGGAACTGTTAGTTGATACTCATGTGCAAGAGTTTGTAATTCAGCCCTCTTGGCATGACTTAAAGTCCCTATTGCACCTGCTTGATCTGCACGGAAAGCTTGGAGACGAAACATGGTGAAATTAGCAAATAAATGTACAACGAATATACCGTTATATAGTGAATGTCAGAAACAGGACAACGTGGCAACTGGTACCTATCCTGTGGGATCTTTAACAATTAAAGTTAAGTACAAGATGTTAAATGATTAATTTAAATCAAGGGCGCAGGAAATCTTGTACCCGGTACTCATGTAAGAGGATAAGGGCAAGAAAATCCTACTAAACAAATGAAACAGAGTTTCGACAACAAATGAAACAGTTAATTGCCTCAAAAGTAAAATTGGTAGTCCAAGGATGTAGGCATACCTTGCCGAGTCTCTATAGGACATAAGCAAGTCTTTCCTACTGAAATTAATATGATACTTACAGAATTAGCGAACTTTTATGCTCTGAAAAAGTAAGCTAATTCCCTACCGTTGTATGTATCATCATCTCTGACTGACGTGTAGGGGTGCGAGGTGTCAACTGGTGACGAGAACTGCTGCTGAGGTCCCAATTCAGCAACTAAAGTTCGAGCTAGAGGAACTATGGCCCTCTTTGTCCTCCTACAGTCAGATTGCAGAAGATTAGGTGCACTTGACCCGGGGCAGACCACAGTACCAGGGTACCAATATGATGATCTGTCAAAAATATGAGAAATATCCAAGGGACAAAAGATGGTAAACACGAGTAATAACACGGAGGGAGAGATGACCAATTAAGAGTATGACTGAGGCCTACAGTCACCACGTAATCCAAAGTTGTCTCACCTTCACCATATGCTACTCTCGTAATGCACAATACACTCCGCACCATATAGAAATGAAATTGAATATGAAAAATAGTAAAAGCTACGTTACGAAAGTTAAACACGCTTACCATTAATTACTACTTGGCACCAGTACCTGAGTGAAGCTCCTAGGACAGGCCCCCACTTAATATGTGACGGTAACGCATTGGTGTTCGGCTGTTTCAAAAGCTAGGGGTATGGCCTCATCACATAAAGAAACAAAAAAGAGAAAATCTGGAACTTCGTCTGTAGTAAGGTAATGGGAAGACACACAAAACACAAGTAAATTTAACAATGAGATTTTAATTACGTTAGAAAAGCAAAACATGAATAAAATGGACATACAAATTGGAACATAAAATCAATCAATTATAATAATAAGAATAATCAATGGCAAAATGAAAAGTTACGTTAAGACAAGTGAGTAATAACAAGTGAATACTAAACAATACAATATATGGGTGCAGGAATATTGGCTTTAAGCTGCCACCTCTCTTAGTACACGTAAGCCAGAGCTTAGTCTACCAACGAGACGTGTTAACTTGTGGAAGGCACGGGATATTATGAGGGCTGTAGGTCGTGGTGGCCCCAGACATCAGGTAGGGTGGAGGGTGGAGGAAGCAGGTGCGACTGGGCACCAGCCAATCAGCGATGAGCAGGCGACGGACAGGTAGTTTGGTGGTTCGAGTGGTGGAGGTGGAGCAGGTGTTCCTGGTGCTGAATACGTTTGCTCTCTGGCAAACCTTGGTGTTGTACTTGTTGGATATTTCTTCCATATTAGTTGTATTGTTGTATAGGGACGAACTTAGGAGGGAAGAGCAGGCTCAATCTCTCTTGAAGGAGATTATAGTCACACAATATATATATATATATATATATATATATATATATATATATATATATATATATATATATATATATATATATATATATATATATATATATATATATAGGGGGGTACCACCACTGGTGCAATTATAGGGACCCATAGCCTCAGAGAAGGGAACACAGAGCATTCAGGGAAAAACTTGCCATTTAACTCTGAATACGAAAGAGTGTTCGCTTCTCCTAACACCCCCCTTTTTTATGGTGTACACTTTATTATGCAAGGTTATACAGTTACATATCTGATTTTATACAAAAAATTAACATTAAGAGGACACAAAAAAAAAGTTCGCTTCCTAAAGGCTGTAGATTTCCTCGAACTCCTCCGACGCCGGGCATGAACTGAGGATGCAGCGAGCATTCCCCCTCTGGATCGCGACACTGAGGCGCTGAAAGAGAAAACTTGCCGCTCTAGCGTCTCTTGTGGTGTCAATGAGCTTGGAACCAAGATCCTTAAGAAACCTTCTTGCACTCTCTCCCCATGGGCCTAGGGTCTCAGACCCTATTGGAACAAAGTTGTACCGATGATCTAATTGCCTGTACTTGGCTGACTTGTCTCTGCGTGTC
Organism: Procambarus clarkii; assembly: GCF_040958095.1. Classification (NCBI taxonomy): domain Eukaryota; kingdom Metazoa; phylum Arthropoda; class Malacostraca; order Decapoda; family Cambaridae; genus Procambarus; species Procambarus clarkii. Next base: position 2,609,725 of record NC_091203.1, read on the forward strand.
GCCGCGGCTCCTGCTGTGCCGGCAGAGAGGTTGATGTATGTGGTTGCCAGGGTGGATACACAAGTATAGTCCCATGCCAACTGTCTGCCACCCTTCCACGGTCGCAGTGTGATTCCGTCTGGTCGGCCGGCAAAGCTAACAGAGTCACGGTTCAGTAGGTTGCGGGGCTCTCCGCTGGACACTGAGCAGAGGCAAGGCTTCTTTTAATGATGTCATTGACTTCGTCGTGTCTAGTGTGCCAACCACCAGATTTTCCACAGTGCAGGCCATGCAGTCCATATTCGTCAGCATCTGCCTCGCCGCAAATACACCTATGAACAGTGTGGATAGGGGCAGCAAGACGGAGAGCGACTGCAATACGGAGCTCCTGCGGATCAAGACGTGTTCCTGTCGCAGACATAGGGACTGCCAAAAGGAAGTCCCCTGCATGGGGAGCCTGCAAAGCTGTGAGGCGTGCACGATCACTGGGGGATGTTGCTGCCTCCAGCAAAGCTGTGGCTTCTTTGTCTACAATGGGGCTGTCCCAACTGGATTGTTTCTTGGCTTTCGGCATGGCTAGTCTGAGTGCTGGGTATATCCTGGGATATCCTCGATATATATATATATATATATATATATAAATATATATATATATATATATATATATATATATATATATATATATATATGTCGTACCTAGTAGCCAGAACTCACTTCTCAGCCTACTATTCAAGGCCCGATTTGCCTAATAAGCCAAGTTTTCCTGAATTAATATATTTACTATAATTTTTTTCTTATGAAATGATAAAGCAACCCTTTTCTCTATGTATGAGGTCAATTTTTTTTTATTGGAGTTAAAATTAACGTAGATATATGACCGAACCTAACCAACCCTACCTAACCTAACCTAACCTATATTTATAGGTAAGGTTAGGTTAGGTAGCCAAAAAAAGCTAGGTTAGGTTAGGTTAGGTAGGTTAGGTAGACGAAAAAACATTAATTCATGAAAACTTGGCTTATTAGGCAAATCGGGCCTTGAATAGTAGGCTGAGAAGTGCGTTCTGGCTATTAGGTACGACATATATATATATATATATATATATATATATATATATATATATATATATATATATATATATATATATAATAGCAACAAATAGTATAATATAAAATGAAAATCACCGGAATGAGACAGTAATTGCAAATAACAACTGATAATTCTATAAAACAGTAGCTTACTTTAATAATATAGTTACACTATAGTTAATTATTAAAGTTACACTAAACCAAAAATGAGGTAGATTAAATAGAGATACACTTAGGTACACTGAATGATAAAGTTTATACTAGAGGACACAGGCAAAGCCAGTGTACAATGGAACAAGAGAGTATGGAGTATATATATATAATGGCTTACTTACTATAATAATATAATTACACTATAGTTAATTACTAAAGTTACACTAAAACAAAAATGAGGTAGATTAATTAGAGATACACTCAGGTACACTGAATGATAAAGTTTATACTAGAGCACACAGGCAAAGCCAGTGTACAATGGAACAAGAGAGTATGGAGTATAAATAAACTAGAGTAAAAAACAAGAAAAAAAATATAAATAACAAAGATGACAATGTTAAAAAATAGAAATAAAACTTTTTGAAAGGAAAGACAGAGCTATAGTACACATTGGTAGTTAGATGAGACTATAAGTTGTATTCTGGTTATTCGGCTGTTATCCCGCAGTCTTCCAGGAAAGAATTCAGGTAGCCAAAGTGGTTATAACAAAAGTTTTTTCCAGTGTCAGTCTTCCTAGCTATAATTTTACCATCTCGCACAAAACAATGTTTAATTGCAGGGGAATTTTTGCAGAATCCACGCAGTTTAAGTAAGAGTGTTTGCTTGAACTTGGTCAGACATTCATTCACATAAACAGTGGATTTACTTGAGACTGAAGTTCTGATAAGGTCTGACTTGCGGGAGCAGCTATCTAATATAAGCTGATTTGATGTCACTTGCTTTTATTGAATAACTTATCTTATTCCGCAATTCCTGGATCACGATGGCAGCACAGTCTTCTCTGGCAGTTTCATGGGGAAAATCACGTGATGAGATAACGACAGAATCAAGGAGCTTAAGTTGGTCTGATTCGTCTTGGGTAACAGTTTGTTGCTGTTGCAGGGTGTTAAGATGGTTCTCAAACTTTTATAACATTTCTTCCTGTTTCTTTGTGGTTTCTGCTGGTTTAAAGTTAGTAACTGTGTCTTAAGAGAGCGTAATTCTTGTTCGAGGAGATCGACTCTTGCAGACAGATCTTGATTATTCTTGAGCATGGCTAAAGCATCACCCTGTAGGTTCAATATTTAATGTATTGAATACACTTAAAGTAACACCTTATGTGACAGTATCTCAACACAGTACAGCTCAAGTAGAGGCACGTTTACCTTCTATAGACTTGCCTACCTTTACTGGATTTTATGAAGAAAATTGGGATACATTTTGGACTTCGTTTAATGCTCATATACATTCTAAACCCTCCATAGATAAGGTAACTAAATTTTCTTACCTTCAAAGTCTCAAAGTGGAAGTTAAGAAGGTTATAGTTAATTTGTCTCTTGCAGACGAAAATTATGATATAGCTTTTCAACTGCTGGAAGTTAATTACTGTAACAAAGAATTAATTGTAGCTAATCTTTTTTAACAATTAATGGACTGGTAAAAAAGTCCACCTAGTAATCACCCAGTCCACCTAGTCCACCTAGTAATCGACCAGACTCTTCAAGACTTTAGGTTGGAAATAGAGTCCCTTGTGAAAGCGTTAGGTACTAAATTAAAATTATCAGCTTCAGAATGATCATTAAAACAACTCCTTCAGAGGAAACGTCCTCGAACTTAGCAGAATTAGCAGAAATTGATTTAGAGGTAAAGAATCCTATGCTTCTTCCTCATCATTAGCACACTATCAGTATTACATTGTCATGAATATGGCACTTTACATGGGGGAGTGTCAGGCACTCTCACTGATTTAAGGCAGAAGTTTTGGCGTCCTCAGGGACGTCAAACTGTCGAATCTATAATTAAATCTTGTGTGATCTGCCGGAGGTATGACGCTCGGGTGTGTGTCTTTGCCCAGGACCTCCACCATTACCTAAAGAACGAGTTATATACCTTCGTCCCTTTGAGACCACTGGGGTAGACTACACATGACCTCTTATTTTAACCGGCACTCCGGACAAGATTCCGGTGAAAGCCTATATATGTCTCTTTACGTGTGCAACTACAAGAGGTGTACACTTAGAAGTAACTTCTGACATGAGTACAGAAGCTTTCCTACGAGCTTTTCGAAAGTTTGCAGCACGTCGATCGTGCCCCAAACTGATTATCTCGGATAATGGATCCAATTTTGTAGCCGGAGAAGCCTGCTTTAGGGAAATATGGAATCATCCAGTCGTGCAGTCGTTCACTCTTAAACCAAAGACAGTGCCACTAGAAATTCATACCTCCCAGAGCACCTTGGCAAGAAGGATTCTACGAACGATTGGTAGGCACTGTGAAACGATGCTTAAGAAAAGTCCTACAGCATAAAAAATTAGCCTTACCAAGTTTCAAACCATTGTCACGGAAATAGAGGCACGAGTCAACAACAGACCCCTAACTTATCTTTCAGATGCTTTCTCACAAAGAGAACCCACTGAGTCCCTATCATCTGATACATGGCAGTCTCCTTAGTCATCTAATATCTCTAGAATATGAAATCCGGAACACCCCTCATGTGTCAAAAGGAACGACTTAATGGAAAGTTAAATACATCTTTCCAGAGTGATAGGCAGGTAGAATGAAGTGTGGACTCGAGAGTATCTTACTACTCTGAGAGAATATCATTATGGAACTGCAAGCCCCTATAATAAAATCAGTTTAAAAACAAGTGATCAGTTTTAGTTGATAGTGACGGACCAAGGTCAGAGTGGCCAATGGCAAAATTGTTGCTGTCCACCCAGATCACCAAGGAATACTAAGAATAGGTTGGGTCCAGTGTCGAGGCACGACCACCCTAAAAACTTTAGAGAAATTAGTTCCTCTGGAATTAGCAGAACACGAGAGTTCTTCAGATGTAAATTTACCTCAGGTTCCTGAAGAAAATAACTCTACAAATACTAACACTCGTCCATCAATGATGGCAGCGCAACAATGTAAATTAAATCTTTAACAGGATTTTAATTCTGCATGAATGCAGATGATGATAGTCATCTGATGTTGAGATTTCATGAGTCTTCAGGAACAATTCGGTGGCCAAGTAACTTAACCATTACAAGTCATTGCGACCTTAATCATTGATTTTGCTGTAGATCTTACAGATTTCTTGATCTTAGATGACCATATTATTAATTCTTTAAATCTTTCAATTGATGTTCCCATGATGACAGATTAATGTCATAGTTTCATACCTGTTTCACAGATACGGGACATCTGTCATGTGCACACTAACCAACAAACTTACTAACCTGTTCTGAATTTATATCTTCGGGGGAGAGAGTCAGGTACGTCAGTACTGAATCATGAAATGCGACCCGTGTTTTCTCGCCCCCGGAGTTATGTTGGAAATTTCCAGCTCCCAAATACTGACAACTTGTGCGATAAAAGGTATTTATTGTTCTAGGCATTATAATTCACTAATACTACTAACCAGTTGTGTAGCAATATTAAATCTTATTAATCTGAGGCGTAGTAACAACATATTCTTCCTAGAATTCATGGCTGCGATTGCGTCACCCGCCCAGCTCCTGAAATTAAATTACATATATTTATAAATTGAATTAAATCCAGTCTAACCTTGTAGAATTTATTAAAGAATATAGATTGGCAATTGATTTTGTTCTATTTAGCAAATTATATAGCCATTTATGGGAAAGAGTTTTATACAGCTGTAATCAGCTGATCCAGTAAACAAAGTAATGAACTAAAATTTCCACTATGAATATAAATTTTCCATCTAACGTCATTTAGGTTAAATGATTTGCACAGCGAGGGAACAATCTGCTGTTACCTAAAGTACGTTATTGTGACATAAAATAACGTCAGATATGTTTCCATCAATTCGGAAATTAGAATAAAATATTGCAAATTATTAACTATGTTTCCAACATCCAGCGCTAGGGGGCACGCGGAACAGTGGCCAGAGACTTGACAGAGAGACGCCATAACGGTTTGGTGCCCTGAAGCTGATCATTATTATCGTTTAAATTTAGGAGCATCCGTGCATTAACGGACTTCAGACCAATTCGAGAGTTTCAACTTATTACGGACACCGCGTCTGGCAAGGCTGAGTACCCTTAATATATTACTTTGGCCATTATTCTATATTTATGTAGGGGGGGGGGGGCCTTGTCGTTACGGCTCATACAAACCTAATAACTCCCGTGAATGGAATTCTTATGCCCAATCCACTCTAATTTCATGAGTGAACGCATATATATATATTATTAGGTGGAAATTACATGTTATTAATATTTCAGCGTGGAGCTAGCTACAAGGGAAACGTAATTCAACCAGTGGAATCACGTGTCGCCAGAGATAACAGTCATTGACAGGATTAGACGGGTCATAGAGCTGCTGGACGTATTCTCCGTTCAGCTTTGGCAGCTAAGCTTCCAAATGTTTCGATTTAGTAGTTAGCATACTAACCCATGTATTAATTATTTCTGATTTATTCATGAAAATATTATTTCTATATTATACGTAGACTAACATTATAGAACTTAGCCCCCCAAAAGATGTGTAAGGGAATTACTCAACTTTAAATGAAAGTCTTTAAAGTCCACTTCTCCAAATTCATTTTGAATCAATTATTAAATTTATTATTATAAGATCCATAGGTCACAGGTTTTAGAGGCCATAAAATTTTATATGGTCCTCATGAATTTATGAATGATATTATAAGGAGTAAAATCCCTCACAGTGCCTCCCATATGTCCCTTCGTCCTGGTATCCCACGCGTATTCTCTTGTTTTGATTTGAGACATGTGTCTCCTCGTCCTGGTCCTGATCATATATTTTACCGTATTGGTTATTCCTATGTGTCTCATAGACCTGGTACCTCCCATGTGTCTCATAGACCTGGTACCTCCCATGTGTCTCATAGACCGGGTACCTCCCATGTGTCGCATAGACCTGGTACCTCTCATGTGCCTCATAGACCTGGTACCTCCCATGTGTCTCATAGACCTGGTACCTTCCATTTGTCTCATAGACCGGGTACCTCCCGTGTGTCTCATAGACCTGATACCTCTCATGTGCCTCATAGACCTGGTACCTCCCATGTGTCTCATAGACCTGGTACCTCCCATGTGTCTCATAGACCTACTACCTCCCATGTTTCTCATAGACTTGGTACCTCCCATGTGCCTCATAGACCTACAACCTCCCATGTGCCTCATAGACCTGCTACTTCCCATGTGCTACATAGACCTGGTACCTCCCATGTGCCTCATAGACCTGGTACCTCCCATGTGCCTCATAGACCTGGTACTTCTCATGTGCCTCATAGACTTTGTAACTCCCATGTGGCTCATAGACCTGTTTCCTCCCATGTGTCTCATAGAATTGATACCTCCCACGTGCCTCATAGACTTGGTACCTCCCATGTGGCTCATAGACCAGGTACCTTCAATGTGCCTCATAGACCAGGAATCTCTCATGTACCTCATAGACCTGGTACCTCCCATTTGTCTCATAGACTTGGCACCTCCCATGTGTCTCATACACCTGGTACCTCCCATGTGTCTCATAGACCTGGTACCTCACATGTGTCTCATAGACCTGGTGCCTCCCATGTGTCTCATAGACCTGGTACCTCCCATCTGTCTCATAGACCTGGTACCTCCCATGTGTCTCATAGACCTGGTACCTCCCATGTGTCTTATAGACCTGGTACCTCTCATGAGCCTCATAGACCTGGTACCTCCCATGTGCCTCATAGACCTGGTACCTCCCATGTGTCTCATAGACTTGGTACCTCTCATGTGCCTCATAGACCTGGTACCTCCCATGTGTATCATAGACCTGGTACCACCCATGTGTCTCATAGACCTGGTACCTCTCATGAGCCTCATACACCTGGTACCTCCCATGTGCCTCATAGACCTGGTACCTCCCATGTGTCTCATAGACTTGGTACCTCTCATGTGCCTCATAGACCTGGTACCTCCCATGTGTCTCATAGACCTGGTACCTCTCATGCGCCTCATAGACCTGGTACCTCCCATGTGCCTCATAGACCTACTACCTCCCATGTGCCTCATAGACCTGCTACTTCCTATGTGCTACATAGACCTGGTACCTCCCATGTGCTTCATAGACCTGGTACCTCCCATGTGCCTCATAGACCTGGTACTTCTCATGTGCCTCATAGACTTGGTAACTCCCATGTGGCTCATAGACCTGTTTCCTCCCATGTGTCTCATAGAATTAATACCTCCCATGTGCCTCATAGACTTGGTACCTCCCATGTGGCTCATAGACCAAGTACCTTCAATGTGCCTCATAGACCTGGTATCTCTCATGTACCTCATAGACCTGGTACCTCCCATGTGTCTCATAGACTTGGTACCTCCCATGTGTCTCATAGACCTGGTACCTCCCATGTGTCTCATAGACCTGGTACCTCCCATGTGTCTCATAGACCTACTACCTCTCATGTGCCTCATAGACCTACTACCTCTCATGTGCCTCATAGACCTGGTACCTCCCATGTGCCTCATAGACCTACTTCCTCCCATGTGCCTCATAGACATACTTCCTCCCATGTGTCTCATAGACCTGGTACCTCCCATGTGCCTCATAGACCTGGTACCTCCCATGTGCCTCATAGACCTGGTGCCTCATTGACCTGCTACCTGCCATGTGCCTCATAGACCTGCTACCTCCCATGTGCCTCATAGGCCTGCTACTTCTCATGTGCCACATCGACCTGGTACCTCCCATGTGCCTCATAGACCTGGTACCTCCCATGTGCCTCATAGACCTGGTGCCTCATTGACCTGCTACCTCCCATGTGCCTCATAGACCTGCTACCTCCCATGTGCCTCATAGACCTGGTGCCTCATTGACCTGCTACCTCCCATGTGCCTCATAGACCTGCTACCTCCCATGTGCCTCATAGACCTGCTACTTCTCATGTGCCACATAGACCTGGTACCTCCCATGTGCCTCATAGACCTGGTACCTCCCATGTGCCTCATAGACCTGGTACTTCTCATGTGCCTCATAGACTTGGTACCTCTCATGTGGCTCATAGACCTGGTACCTCCCATGTGTCTCATAGACCTGGTACTTCTCATGTGCCTCATAGACTTGGTACCTCTCATGTGGCTCATAGACCTGGTACCTCTCATGTGCCTCATAGACCTGATACTTATCATGTGCCTCATAGACTTTGTACCTCTCATGTGGCTCATAGACCTGTTTCCTCTCATGTGTCTCATAGACTTGATACCTCCCATGTGCCTCATAGACCTGGTACCTCCCATGTGCCTCATAGACCTGGTACCTCCCAAGTGTCTCATAGACCTGGTACCTCCCATGTGTCTCATAGACCTACTACCTCCCATGTTTCTCATAGACTTGGTACCTCCCTTGTGTCTCATAGACTTGGTACCTCCCATGTGTTTCTTAGACCTGGTACCTCCCATGTGCCTCTTAGACCTGGTACCTCCCATGTGCCTCATAGACCTGCTACTTCTCATGTGCTACATAGACCTGGTACCTCCCATGTGCCTCATAGATCTGGTACCTCCCCATGTGCCTCATAGACCTGGTACCTCCCATGTGCCTCATAGATCTGGTACCTCCCCATGTGCCTCATAGACCTGGTACCTCTCATGTGTCTCATAGACCTGGTACCTCTCATGCGCCTCATAGACCTGGTACCTCCCATGTGCCTCATAGGTCTACTACCTCCCATGTGCCTCATAGACCTGCTACTTCCCATGTGCTACATAGAACTGGTACCTCCCATGTGCCTCATAGACCTGATACCTCCCATGTGCCTCATAGACCTGGTACTTCTCATGTGCCTTATAGACTTGGTATCTCCCATGTGGCTCATAGACCTGGTACCTCCCATGTGTCTCATAGACTTGGTACCTCCCATGTGTCTCATAGACTTGGTACCTCCCATGTGTCTCATAGACCTGATACCTCCCATGTGGCTCATAGACCTGGTACCTCCCATGTGTCTCATAGACCTACTACCTCCCATGTGCCTCATAGACCTGGTACCTCCCATGTGCCTCATAGACCTACTTCCTCCCATGTGTCTCATAGACCTGGTACCTCCCATGTGCCTCATAGACCTGGTGCCTCATAGACCTGGTGCCTCCCATGTGCCTCATAGACCTGCTACCTCCCATGTGCCTCATAGACCTGCTACTTCCCATGTGCTACATAGACCTGGTACCTCCCATGTGCCTCACAGTCCTGGTACCTCCCATGTGCCTCATAGACCTGGTACTTCTCATGTGCCTCATAGACTTGGTACCTCTCATGTGGCTCATTGACCTGGTACCTCCCATGTGCCTCATAGATCTGGTACTTCTCATGTGCCTCATAGACTTGGTACCTCTTATGTGGCTCATAGACCTGGTACCTCTCAAGTGTCTCATAGACCTGATACTTCCCATGTGTCTCATAGACTTACTACTTCCCATGTGTCTCATAGACTTAGTACCTCTCATGTGTCTCATACACTTGGTACCTCCCATGGGTTTCTTAGACCTTGTACCTCCCATGTGCCTCTTAGACCTGGTACCTCCCATGTGCCTCATAGACCTGGTACTTCTCATGTGCCTCATAGACTTGGTACCTCTCATGTGGCTCATAGACCTGGTACCTCCCATTTGTCTCATAGACCTGGTACTTCTCATGTGCCTCATAGACCTGCTATTTCTCATGTGCTACATAGACCTGGTACCTCCCATGTGCCTCATAGACCTGGTACCTCCCATGTGTCTCATAGACCTGGTACTTCCCATGTGTTTCATAGACCTGGTACCTCCCATGTGTCTCATAGACCTGCTACCTCCCATGTGCCTCATAGACCTACTTCCTCCCATGTGCCTCATAGACCTACTTCCTCCCATGTGTCTCATAGACCTGGTACCTCCCATGTGCCTCATAGACCTGGTACCTCCCATGTGCCTCATAGACCTGGTGCCTCATTGACCTGCTACCTCCCATGTGCCTCATAGACCTGCTACCTCCCATGTGCCTCATAGGCCTGCTACTTCTCATGTGCCACATAGACCTGGTACCTCCCATGTGCCTCATAGACCTGGTACCTCCCATGTGCCTCATAGACCTGGTGCCTCATTGACCTGCTACCTCCCATGTGCCTCATAGACCTGCTACCTCCCATGTGCCTCATAGACCTGCTACTTCTCATGTGCCACATAGACCTGGTACCTCCCATGTGCCTCATAGACCTGGTACCTCCCATGTGCCTCATAGACCTGGTACTTCTCATGTGCCTCATAGACTTGGTACCTCTCATGTGGCTCATAGACCTGGTACCTCCCATGTGTCTTATAGACCTGGTACTTCTCATGTGCCTCATAGACTTGGTACCTCTCATGTGGCTCATAGACCTGGTACCTCTCATGTGCCTCATAGACCTGATACTTATCATGTGCCTCATAGACTTTGTACCTCTCATGTGGCTCATAGACCTGTTTCCTCTCATGTGTCTCATAGACTTGATACCTCCCATGTGCCTCATAGACCTGGTACCTCCCATGTGCCTCATAGACCTGGTACCTCCCAAGTGTCTCATAGACCTGGTACCTCCCATGTGTCTCATAGACCTACTACCTCCCATGTTTCTCATAGACTTGGTACCTCCCTTGTGTCTCATAGACTTGGTACCTCCCATGTGTTTCTTAGACCTGGTACCTCCCATGTGCCTCTTAGACCTGGTTTCTCCCATGTGCCTCATAGACCTGCTACTTCTCATGTGCTACATAGACCTGGTACCTCCCATGTGCCTCATAGATCTGGTACCTCCCCATGTGCCTCATAGACCTGGTACCTCCCATGTGCCTCATAGATCTGGTACCTCCCCATGTGCCTCATAGACCTGGTACCTCTCATGTGTCTCATAGACCTGGTACCTCTCATGCGCCTCATAGACCTGGTACCTCCCATGTGCCTCATAGGTCTACTACCTCCCATGTGCCTCATAGACCTGCTACTTCCCATGTGCTACATAGAACTGGTACCTCCCATGTGCCTCATAGACCTGATACCTCCCATGTGCCTCATAGACCTGGTACTTCTCATGTGCCTTATAGACTTGGTATCTCCCATGTGGCTCATAGACCTGTTTCCTCCCATGTGTCTCATAGACTTGATACCTCCCATGTGCCTCATAGACTTGGTACCTTCCATGTGGCTCATAGACCAGGTACCTTCCATGTGCCTCATAGACCTGGTACCTCGCATGTACCTCATAGACCTGGTACCTCCCATGTGTCTCATAGACTTGGTACCTCCCATGTGTCTCATAGACTTGGTACCTCCCATGTGTCTCATAGACCTGATACCTCCCATGTGGCTCATAGACCTGGTACCTCCCATGTGTCTCATAGACCTACTACCTCCCATGTGCCTCATAGACCTGGTACCTCCCATGTGCCTCATAGACCTACTTCCTCCCATGTGTCTCATAGACCTGGTACCTCCCATGTGCCTCATAGACCTGGTGCCTCATAGACCTGGTGCCTCCCATGTGCCTCATAGACCTGGTGCCTCCCATGTGCCTCATAGACCTGCTACCTCCCATGTGCCTCATAGACCTGCTACTTCCCATGTGCTACATAGACCTGGTACCTCCCATGTGCCTCATAGTCCTGGTACCTCCCATGTGCCTCATAGACCTGGTACTTCTCATGTGCCTCATAGACTTGGTACCTCTCATGTGGCTCATAGACCTGGTACCTCCCATTTGTCTCATAGACCTGGTACTTCTCATGTGCCTCATAGACTTGGTACCTCTCATGTGGCTCATTGACCTGGTACCTCCCATGTGCCTCATAGATCTGGTACTTCTCATGTGCCTCATAGACTTGGTACCTCTCATGTGGCTCATAGACCTGGTACCTCTCAAGTGTCTCATAGACCTGATACTTCCCATGTGTCTCATAGACTTACTACTTCCCATATGTCTCATAGACTTGGTACCTCTCATGTGTCTCATACACTTGGTACCTCCCATGGGTTTCTTAGACCTTGTACCTCCCATGTGCCTCTTAGACCTGGTACCTCCCATGTGCCTCATAGACCTGGTACTTCTCATGTGCCTCATAGACTTGGTACCTCTCATGTGGCTCATAGACCTGGTACCTCCCATTTGTCTCATAGACCTGGTACTTCTCATGTGCCTCATAGACCTGCTATTTCTCATGTGCTACATAGACCTGGTACCTCCCATGTGCCTCATAGACCTGGTACCTCCCATGTGTCTCATAGACCTGGTACTTCCCATGTGTTTCATAGACCTGGTACCTCCCATGTGTCTCATAGACCTGCTACCTCCCATGTGCCTCATAGATCCGGTACCTCCCATGTGCTTCATAAAGACTTTGTCCGACCCATTTGACCCTTTTAAATTTCGTGTGTCCCCTCGTTCGTGTTCTACCGTTCTGGTTCATGTTATGTGCCCCTCATTTTTGCTCCTCTCATGTGTATCATCTTGACTACTTAGATACCCATGAGGATTGTAAACGTCAGGGTCATGTCTACTATGTTACGTTTTACCTTCATTGATGTTAGCCAACGTGCTCACACTCATGCATTTTATCTCATAGTTTGCACGTGGGGAAATCATCGTTTGTACGTGGGGAACTCATGACTTGCACGTGGGGAACTCATGACTTGCACGTGGGGAACTCATCGTTTGTACGTGGGGAACTCATGGCTTGCACGTGGGAAACTCATGGCTTGCACGTGGGGAACTCTTGGCTTGCACGTGGGGAACTCGTGGCTTGCACGTGGGGAACTCATGGTTTGCACGTGGGGAACTCATGGCTTGCACGTGGGGAACTCATGGCTTGCACGTGGGGAACTCGTGGCTTGCACGTGGGGAACTGATGGCTTGCACGGGGAAACTCGTGGCTTACACGTGGGGAACTCATGGCTTGCACGTGAGGAACTCATGGCTTGCACGTGGGGAACTCTTGGCTTGCACGTGGGGAACTCATGGCTTGCACGTGGGGAACTCATGGCTTGCACGTGGGGAACTCATGGCTTGCACGTGGGGAACTCATGGCTTGCACGTGGGGAACTCGTGGCTTGCACGTGGGGAACTCTTGGCTTGCACGTGGGGAACTCATGGCTTGCACGTGGGGAACTCATGGCTTGCACGTGGGGAACTCTTGGCTTGCACGTGGGGAACTCATGGCTTGCGCGTGGGGAACTCTTGGCTTGCACGTGGGGAACTCATGGCTTGCACGTGGGGAACTCTTGGCTTGCACGTGGGGAACTCATGGCTTGCACGTGGGGAACTCATGGCTTGCACGTGGGGAACTCATGACTTGAACGTGGGGAACTCATGGCTTGCACGTGGGGAACTCATGGCTTGCACGTGGGGAACTCATGACTTGCACGTGGGGAACTCATGGCTTGCACGTGGGGAACTCATGACTTGCACGTGGGGAACTCATGACTTGCACGTGGGGAACTCATGACTTGCACGTGGGGAACTCATGGCTTGCACGTGGGGAACTCATGGCTTGCACGTGGGGAACTCATGACTTGCACGTGGGGAACTCATGGCTTGCACGTGGGGAACTCATGACTTGCACGTGGGGAACTCATGACTTGCACGTGGGGAACTCATGACTTGCACGTGGGGAACTCATGACTTGCACGTGGGGAACTCATGACTTGCACGTGGGGAACTCATGACTTGCACGTGGGGAACTCATGACTTGCACGTGGGGAACTCATGGCCTGCAATCACCTGATAGCAAACCTTTGCAAAATATAATTCGAGATTTCTTCCCTGTTTGAAGCAAGGGGCCAATACTCCATACTAATTCTCCATACTTAGAAGTGGTGTAAAATACGTTATTTATAGCATTTTGTTAGCTCTTTGTTCACATTCCTGAGTGTAGTATATATAATATGGTTCTAGTGTATTACAGCGGTAGAAAGAGGTATCCCCACGCTGCAATTAAGTTTTAAATTACAATGAACTACCAAATTCATATCTTTTTTCATCAGCGCTAAACAACCGCATCCGTTCCATGCACGTCAACTATAGCCCAACCCTTCAAATGTATTTAAATTTTAGGTAAATTATTTTTGTAATTCAGTTTTGGCGCAGGACGAAGGTAGAGTAATATGTCAACCAAGACTTTTATATGATCTGGGAAGATAGGTTTACATTGAAGGAACACAGATGACGTGATGTTCCCCCAGAACGATTCATCAGGTTGAAGCCCGCAGCTGGCTGAGAGTCTTGTGTTATAACTTCCGTTTTCTGGGGGGCCACGAGATTGGGCTCAGCTTGAAACTTTCAAAATGTTTAATTTGTTCAAACTTTAGATGTTTTGATATTAGAGATGGGCTGGGAGGCTAGGCGTACAAGGGACTGACTGATCGGGAATGGAACAAAAGGACGTAGGTTGGGCGGGCATTCAAGATAAAAGGGTGGATGGCAGGGTGCAAAAGAGACAGGCACGCCGGGTAGACCAGGAAAGATACAGGTTGAGCGGGCAGGAATGTCAGCATCCTGTCCTCTCATCCAATAGCTCGCTCGTCTTACGTTATGGTCACTAACGTTACAAAGGCAAACTACTATGGAATGTAACGCACCACAAATATCTACGTTTACTATGCATCGGACTCGATAGGTTAGGTAGGTTGCTTGGGTTCGTTAATTTCTGGTTGGGTTAGAAAGTTAAATTATTTATTGAGCGGCAAATGAAAGGAATGAGCTGAAGGAAGATATACAGGAGACGATATGAGGCAAGACATACAAGAGAAGATCTGAGGCACGACATACAGAAGACAAGCTGAGCCAAGACATACAGAAGACAAGCTGAGACAAGACATATAGAAGGCAAGCTGAGACAAGACATACAGAAGACAAGCTGAGACAAGACATACAGAAGACAAGCTGAGACAAGACATACAGAAGACAAGCTGAGACAAGACATAAGGAGGCGATCAGAGTCAAGACATACAGGAGACAAGCTGAGACAAGACAAACAGAAGTCAAATTGAGGCAAGACATACAAGAGACAAGCTGAGGCAAGACATACAGGAGACAAGCTGAGGCATGACATACAGGAGACGAGCCGAGGCAAGACATACAGGAGATGATCTGAGACAAGACATACAGGAGACAAGCTGAGACAAGACATACAGAAGTCAAATTGAGGCAAGACATACAAGAGACAAGCTCAGGCAAGACATACAGAAAGCAAACTGAGACAAGACATACAGAAGACAAGCTGAGACAAGACATAAGGAGGCGATCAGAGTCAAGACATACAGGAGACAAGCTGAGACAAGACAAACAGAAGTCAAATTGAGGCAAGACATACAAGAGACAAGCTGAGGCAAGACATACAGGAGACAAGCTGAGGCATGACATACAGGAGACGAGCCGAGGCAAGACATACAGGAGACGATCTGAGACAAGACATACAGGAGACAAGCTGAGGCAAGACATACAGAAGATGAGCCGAGGCAAGACATACAGGAGACTAGCTGAGGCAAGACATACAGGAGACAAGCTGAGACAAAAGATACAAAAGACAAACTGAGGCAAGACATACAGGATACAAGCTCATGTATTAACCCTAACTTCTCTACTGCTCTACCTTTACTCTCCACTCAATTCCCCAGCTTATCACTGCTTACAGCTCAGTATGACCCCCCTCACTGAGTTGCCGCTGAAATATTAAATGAGGTGGAAACAACAAGAATAGGGATAATTAATGTAAAACTAATAATTAAAAACTCATTAAAAATTGCCACCATTTGAATGTGTCTAAATTACTGCTTCCCGAGGAAGGAAGGGATTCAATAATCATGAACTCAAGGGCAATAGAATCTTGGTAACTAAATCTTGAGAATTAATACTGTAATCTTTACTTTACTGATTGAGGACTCTAGGACAACTCTAATATCAATAAAATGGAGGAGAATCCAGGGGAATTTCTAGCACAGCAATTGAAAACTACAATTAAAAATGAGTAACACAGCATTAAATAAAAGAGGACAGATAACTAAAGACAAAATAAATTAAATTGTTTTATTTATCACTCGTAATGAAATTAAATTGAAAAATATATCCTACTTTACTAAGACATCCTACGAGGCAATTGGAGAATGGTGTGTAATTTACTTGACGTACCAAACTCAGACAGACATTACCTTAATTTTGCAAAATCAGCCAAGATGTCGAATGGCTTGCCCTACAGGTCAAGAGACCTATAGGCAAGACATACAGAAGACGAGCTGGGGTACAGGTCAAGATACCTGTACCCCAGTAAGCCCCAAGACACACTGACTTCAATATTTTCTAAAACTCTTACCAGTGGAACAGGCTCCACCCACCTAGTTCCTAGGCCCAATTAACTCCGCCTATCCAAGCCTATGGCCAATGGATTTAAGCACAACTGGGTGCTCTGGAAGTTTGGCCAATGGCATGAACAGGCCCTACCCTGGGGGACTCCGCCTCCACAGGCCTCCATGGTTTCAATTAATCAAGTACAAGGCTAGTAATAGGCATGTTCTTAAGACTCTGTTTTCCTTGACAGAAGTCTCCACAAGTTTCCACGCCTAAGTGTCCGGACCTGGCGCCAGAGAGTCCTAAACGCTGCCTGTAGGCCGAGTTTTATGACACCAAGGCGAAATCTGAGACTACGATTATATGGCTCTTAGTGGACTGCTCCTCGAATTGGTCAATGGTTATGGCGAAAGCAGGGGAAATAGGGGAACGAGTGCGGGGAAGAGAGGGAAAATTGAGTGGGATAAATGGAGTGGCAAACAGAGAGGGCCAAGAGAGAACCTCTTGACTCTGGGATATGATCAATGAGGGTGGACTGTGACAAACGGAAGGGATGACCAAATGGAGGGGAAGATGAACGACGGCAAGGGAAGGGGAGAACGGGGAGGGGGAGAAAGGGATGAAAAGGAAGAGGGGAGAGCCATGGTCTGTACAGATCATTTCAACTCCCCCCTCTCTGGAAATTAAGAACTTTTTGTGTGTAAATCATTTAAAGCACAACATTTCTTATCCTGCCCTACCATAACCATTAACTCAAGAAAAATTAAAACATTTTAACTCAACAATAAATGACCCAATGCCTCAAAAACAAAAAAAACAAATGATCTAATCCTAACTAATTCCAATACAATCTCCAAACACACAAATGGCACACCCAAAAGGTTTGCCCCAACATGTATGACAAACATAACATGAAAACAAAACAACAGCAGTAATACATAAAAACATAAGGACAGAGACCGTCCCTATAATCCTGGCTGTCCAACCTGGATGCAGCCCCATATCCCTTCCAACTACCTGGAAGACAAAACATCCTATACCTATCCTGATATAGCAACACAAACTGTAAAAATCCATACCTAACAACTTACAACTAGCTAAAATCATTGGATAGCCCTCAGCTATCAAAGTATTCCTCCTGGAATAAAAATAAAAAACATCACAACACATAAAATAGAAACATTAAAAATAAACAATGTCATTAAAAAAAATTCAGAGGAAAAAAAATTATTAAAATAGAGGAACACTACCTCTCAGGGACCTATTGTTCCACTCCACACCTGTAGGCAAGATATACAGGAGGCATGCTGAGGCAAGACATACAGGAGACGAGCTGAGACAAGACATACAGGACTCAAGCTAGTACAAGACATACAGGAGACGAACCGAGGCAAGTCATACAAGAGACGAGCTGAGACAAGACATACAAGAGACAAGCAGAGACAGGACATATATGAGACAAGTGGAGACAAGACATACAGGAGACGAGCCAAGGCAAGACATACAGGAGACAAGCTGAGACAAGACTCACAGGAGACGAGCTGAGACAAGATGTTCAAGAGACAAACTGATCCAAGAGATACAGGAGGCGAGCTGAGGTAATACATACAGGAGACGAGCTGAGGCAAGACTGTTATGACCACACATACACCAGTATGATCATGCTGTGACTGGTGCATGATGAGTTCATACTGTATAGTGATATCCACGCCGATTAGCCTAGTATTGTGGGGAAATTTTGACTCAAATATATTAATCAAAATAATCATATTTTCGATAGCTGTGAAGGACCACCCCTTTTTGTGAAAAAGGGGAAAACTGAAATGAGCATATGTATTGAAATTAAATCCATGAACTGGTGACTATGGATTTTAAGACTGGATATCTATAAAAATGTAAATGTTCGTTTGTTTAAAATCGCTAATCTCCGAAATTTCTTCACCGATTGCATTGAAAATTTCACACAATGTTCCACTTGCATTCGAGCTGGTTTTTATATACATACAATATAGATATCACGTCTGTAACAGGAGAAAAACATGCTTTTTTAAAAACTATTTTTCGTGTAATTTTCATGTGAGGAAATCTTCGAAACCTCTTTACCGATTGTTTGGAAATTTTGACACAACGTTGCATTCGAGTAGGCGCATGTTTTTATATATCTACTATATCCATGCCTCTCCTATGACAGGAAAAAAAAAACATTCTTTTTTTGAAAAACAGCGCCATCTGTTGGATGTAAGCGCAACTCATGCTGTAATCTTTAAAAGTTCTTCACTGATTGTTTTGAAAATTTGACACAACGTTCCATGCGAATATGTGAGTGTTTTTATATACCTGGTATTTAGATGCCACACCTGTGACAGGTAACAGAATGTTTTTTTTTAAACACCGCCATCTGTTGCACATAATAGCAACACACACTATTCTAAATATATTACAATTACATTTTATTATTTCCAATTGCATTGATAAATTGAATTTCCATAGATTTTGATTGACTTTCATTTTGATTGAATTATTTTGGGTGACATTGCACTGGAATTGATCAGTGTTTTTTACCATACCATTCATTTTATGAATATAACTATAGATTTATTAATGTTATTAATGTTATTTTCAAGTGAGGGAAATCTTTGTAACCTCTTTACTGATTGCTTAGAAATTTTGACACAATGTTGCATTCGAACAGGCACAAGATTTAATATACCTACTATATACACGCGTTTCCAGTGACAGAAAAAAACAGGCTTTTATTTTAAAAACAGCACCATCTGTTAGACATAAGAGCACACACGCTGTAATCTTCAAAAGATCTTCACCAATTGCTTTGAAATTTTGACAATGTTCCTTCTGAATACGTGCATGTTTTTATATACCTAAAAAATAGATGCTACACCTGTGACTGGTAAAAACATGCATTTTTTTAAAAACTGCATCATCTGCTGCACGTAATAGCAACATACGCTTTACTAAATATGTTACGATTCCATTTAAATGTTTCCGATTGAATAGAAAAATTGAATTTTCATTGATTTTTATTTATTTTCACTTTGATTTAATTATTTTATGTGAAATTGCATTGGAATTTAGCTGTGTCGTTTAACATACCATTCATTTTGTAAGTATTTAGATCCCACCCCTGTGACAGGGAAAAACATCCTTTTTTCCAAGAAACAGTGCCATCTGTTGCACGTAAGGGCAATACACACTGTACAAATTATGTTACGATTCTATTTCAATGTTTCCTATGGCGTTGAGAAAATAAATTATCATAGATTTCGTTTGTTTTCATTTTGATTTAACTATTTTGTGTGACATTGCATTGGAATTGAGCAGTGTTGTTTACCATACCATTCATTTTTTGAGTAAAGTTTATTTTTTTATTTTTTATTGTTTTTCATTTCCGTTTTTATCTGTTTTTCTTCTATTTCAGTGATGGGAACATCCGATCTTTTCATGTTCACAATTTTCTGATGGGAGCATCAATCATTTGGGAATGCATTGGATGAGAGAGTGGGGGGAATGGTGGGGAGGACGAGGGGACGGGAGTGGGGAATACGAGGGGACAGGGGAGGGGGGAAATGGTGGGGAGGACGAGGGGACAGGGGAGTTGGGGATGGTGGGGGACGAGGGGACAAGGGATGGGAGAATGGTGCGGAGGACAAGGAGACAGGGGAGTAGGGGATGGTGGGAAGGACGAGGGGATGGGAGAGGGGAGGAATTGTAGGGAGAACGAGGGGATGGGGAGTGGGAGATCATGGGGATGACAAACAGTCGGGAGAGGGGGAAATGGTGGGGAGGATGAGGGGACGGAGGAGTGGGGAATGGTTGTGAGGATGAGGGAAAGGGGGAGTGAGGAATGGTTGGGAGGATGAGGGGACGGTGGAGGGTGGGAATGGTGGGGAGGAATGAGATACAGGAGAAGGTTGCTGTGGGTAAGTAATGCACATGCATTGCTTAGTCACAGCAATGCTTGGCCGGGTACAGCTAGTTATAATTAAATTAAGAGTTAATCTCACTCGCACAAAATGGGGGGGGGGGTGGGTACAGGCGCTAAGAAACTATTTCATTACTAGCACAATCATCTGATGCTGGTTCTTCATCAGAGTAAATCATAGATATGAGATGATATTATTATACAAAGAAATAAATATGAATTAACTTCCTTACGGCATTAAGATATGGAGAATGTCTTAAATATTGAATGGCTAATAAATGGTTATTAAATGAAAATGATCATATTTGGAAGATCAATAATGCACTAATAGTACTACAAAATAATTTAAACAGCTTAGCTGTAAGTTCGAGATAGAAGTGCGCATCAAATAGACGCTTGACTATTCTTGTCTAGACATGCAGTCCTGAATCACGCGTGGAAGAAAGGCATATCATCCCTCGTGTTGCTCTTTCACAAGCTGAAATTACAATCGATTTGTAATGACTGCCTTCCTCGAGATTAACATTTCTCTATCTCTAAATAAATTGGGGAGCATAGTCTTGAATGGAGCTCACTTTTTGTTTAGAGGAGGCCCCACATCATAACGACGAGCAAGTTTGCACGTTTGACGTTTGTCATAAAGAGATCTCTATAAGTAAAAAACTATGCAACTTAACCGTTAAAATATGTAAACTCTGTGCACCACCTGGTAGGTAAGACAGCCGCTCTCGCCTGCCTTAAGTCAAGTCAGGAATGGCGCTCCTCTCCTCCCTTTTCCCAATCTCGTTCACGGATGCACAAAGGCACGTTGTAGTAAAACAGAGAACTCTTCTCTTAATGATTACTCTATTTCATGAGACAATACGGCTGGGTTTGATAATATAAGGAGGTGATGTTATATATATATTCTCGTCATATAATAATTAATATGAACTGAGTTCATATTAACGAGAAGTGGAGGTAGAATTTCATTCCTCCAAGTTAACTCTGGGATAACAGAGATTACTGTTATCTTGTGATCATCAGCTAATGACTCGAACTGATGTGATCACTGGTTTACATAGAATCAGTCAATAATTCGTAGCAAAGAATATTGATATGTCGTGAGAATACAATTTAATTCTCTGGTATGTAGATATTATCTTTCCCTATTCTAAGTAATTGGACGCACCCATGCCCATGGTGTGCAAATATTCGGTAAAATAATTTGCACAGCAGGAAAAGTATTAATATTAATCTGCAAGATAGTAATATATATTTCCAACATAACTCTGGGGGAAGAGATCTCGGGTCACAGTTCAGGTCTTAGTACTCACGTACCTGTCTCTCTACCCTGAAGTTATATTCATGGGTTAGTATGTTAGTACGTTAGTATGCACATAACGGACGTCCCGAATCTGTACAACAGATATGACTCTAAGTCATTATGGGGACATAAATTAAATATTGAAATTATTGAATGATTAAATCATCTATAATCAAGAACTTTCTACAGCCTACATTAGACTCAATGACTAAGGTCACTATGACATGTAATAGTTGAATTATGTAGTCACTGAATGGTTATCTTGAGATGATTTCGGGGCTTTAGTGTCCCCGCGACCCGGTCCTCGACCAGGTCTCCACCCCCAGGAAGCAGCCATGACAGCTGACTAACACCCAGGTACCTATTTTCCTGCTAGGTAACAGGGGCATAGGGTGAAAGAAACTCTGCCCATTGTTTCTCACTGGTGCCTGGGATCAAACCCGGGACCACAGGATAACAAGTCCAGCGTGCTGTCCGCTCGGCCGACCGGCTCCCTTGGTTCTGGTTCTGCAAAATCAGAAATATTCTCAAGAACTGATTACTATGATCTGTAATGAAACAATAATAATGCTGTATAAATTGTAATCTACATTATTATACATTAATTAAAGAATGAAAATATTAATTATTAAGTCATTAAAGATTAAAGAGACTTCGATACTACAGTTAGGTTACTGTCTAGGGTCATTGTGACTTGTAACTGTTGAGTTACTGGACATTAACCCATCACTGTATCATCATGATCGCCTTACTGATGTCAGCCGTATAGGCGAAAATGTTGGAGCGAAATTGTAACAAAACATCTTGTAGTCATTGGTTTAGACTAGATCCAGTTTGTAGACAATCATTTAATGACACGCTGTCTGCCTTTATTTTGGCACTGCAGTAGAACACAATTCTAATCGGTATCGTCACTGAATCTTTCATGACAGCATGATGTGGTATATAATGGCCTAATTTATGGTTGTCTTGGTCAACAACTTCTATAAATTTGTAAGCATGTATCAAATTTGTAAGCTGTATCAATTCATGATACAGCTGTAATTTGTCAGGCTGCTTCTGTAGCCTAACTAACTGTGATTTTAATTGAGTTGATGCCAAAAAAATAATTTTCAGGAAGCTGGGGGTGGTTCAGCTTCCACAGCAACTTAACCCAATACTGGATATCTTTATAGATAACCATATCAAGATATTGCTGGTAAGCCCATGTGTCGTCTAGACTAGGTTGGTCAGGAACTATACCCAAGGTGTCTAAATCCCATAATTTGTGTACTGGGGGATTAGACTCGTCATCCTCGGCTACGTCTCTGATTTGCAGCGGATACTGTTCTAAGTCTAGTCACACCACTATTGAATTATTTTGTTGATTACTAGTAGATTTAGATTTTTGTTGAATTTCACGCCAGCTGACCGCAACAAATTCATACCTCGATGCCTGGTGCATCCGGTAATAAATCTATAGTAATAGTCAGCTCCAATGAGAATACCTACGTTGCTGAAACAATCTGAATTTATAAATATTATATTTTATAATCCACTAGCCTAACACCGCTGCGTTTAAGAAGTTTGTGTGACCAAGACCTGTAACATGTAGATCAGAGGGGATCTTTCAACCACTATGGCTTGTATTTGGCTGCTGTAGCCTCTTAGATGTCCCAAGAATTTGACAACTTGGTAGTCACGAGGTCCACTGTTTGTTAAGAATCCAGAAATATTTAAATTCACTCGATTAGCATTTTCAGTTTTAACTGATCAACTAGATGTTGAAAAATGAAGGTCTTCTGTGAACCTTAGTCAAAGAGACCAAGAGTGGAAATCCTAGACTCCTTGGCGATTAATTTTAATTGAGCTGTAGGTAATGTAGTTGTGTTATACGACTCTGTTGTAAGTACACTTATGTCCTGATGTACTTTACAATACTGTACAGATGAACATTTAGTGGAATTTTTATGAGAATTCGTTAATCTTGATTGATCACTACCAGACAAGGTATAATGATGTCTACCTTTGTTTCACTTGTTGCACACATGTAAGGTGACAGTACAGTCATTAGGATCATGGGGACCCATGCATTTGGTGCATTTGTGTAGTTCTTGGAGACGATGACTCCTAGAACTAAGGTCTGAGTAGGTACTACAATTGTAAGTGAGGTGTTCATTATTACAGAACAGACACTTCTTCATCGTAGAAAGAGTTTTAGAAGTTACACTCACTACTGGGGTTTTTGTATATGTACCCACATTACCAGATTTCCATTTAGGTGATGATTTAGTTAAGTTTGATTTTACTACAGTAGTTGTAGCATTTTGGGGTTAACAATGAGAAATAGTAGAACGGTTTGAAGCACCTTTCCCAACCTTGATTGGCTCTTTGTCTCTCGACTAAGGAATGTAAACCTTCAGTGATCTCAGTCATAGTCAGAGAGGTTTTGTTGTTCAAAGTACACAGTTTGTCCAAAGTTTCTCCTTGGTAATTTACGTCTTATGACTACTCGTGTCATCCATTCAGCAGTCTGAAGTTTGACTTTGAGGCTTAACCCTTCAATTGCGCATCGCATCATATGATGCTTTGACCAACTTGCAGTAAATTGTGCATCGCATCATGTGATGCTTTGGAGTACTACGCAAGATTTAAACGGCCCGCGGATTCACGGGGTTCACCACACCTTCATCAGGGCTCTTGTTGTTGGAAATTTCCAACA
Source organism: Procambarus clarkii (assembly GCF_040958095.1). NCBI lineage: Eukaryota > Metazoa > Arthropoda > Malacostraca > Decapoda > Cambaridae > Procambarus > Procambarus clarkii. The sequence goes on from NC_091203.1 coordinate 2,634,224, forward strand.
CCGAATACAACACTGTTGTATTCTCATTAATTATTACTAACTCTACTAATTATTGTAGTAAGTAAAATTAACACCACGTAGAATTCTCATGTACTAATAATTTCATCTGTGCAGTAGGCTAGAATTCTCACGTCATCAGACGCCAGTATTGCGTCAGATTTCATTACAATAAACACATTTTATCCAATGTATCTGAGAATTAAATTCGATTCTCTATAACCAAGGCGTTCTGTGTGATAATTAATTACAGATAAATTGACCTCCAACTAAAAGCCGAATGTAGCGTTAGAGTCATAGCGGTTATCTAGTAAAAAAAGTTAACGTCCCAAGTGAATGCCATGGAGAGACATTAATTCCTCTCCCTTATATGTTTACTATCACTAAATTGGCAAATAATAATATTTCCCTCTTCTAAATAATAAACCCGTCCTGTCTCCAACATTTCAAGCACAAATGCGAGAAATACTAATATTCATGACAATAATTTGTCTAATGAACGCGAGACGCGGCGTGGGTGAGGGGGGCACGCCAGTACACGTGGATGGAAGCTCTCGAGCAGACCTGTCCTCCTCGTTCTCACGAGGAGACGCCATTGCCCAGTCATCGGGGTAGACGTTATCCATCCTCAGATGAAAGTCGCCACTGTGAGGCGTGAACAACCTTGCAGATAATATCTTCAACTGGTATCGGTGTAGCATAAGGAACCTTTTTAATCTGGTTCTAGACTACACGTGACCGGCCAGTGAAGCGCGCCATTATCCAGGATAGGGTGAAGCCAGAGCCTGGGACGCGAATTTCGGCAATCTTAAAACTTATACAGTGCCCATATTAGCTAAGTATATTCTCCTTATTTGATGCATCTGGTAAGGTGTAGTGTAGTAGCTGGGTGATTGACCGTGACGACGTATACCAACACCAAACCACAGGTTATTACCTATTATCGCCTGTAAATCTTAATTTCTTGAACATAGCGATTCAGTAGTTTAATTAGTTGCTACTGTTAATATTTGTTTTGCAGCACGTGAGAAGAATTCTCCCTGCCGCCTTCTCCCATGTTAATCCATCCCACTCGTCAGCCAGCCGAGCCCAGGGAATTAGAGGAAGTGTCGTGGCTTACACAAAGGAATCGTCATTAAGCTAAGATTCCTTTGTATTCATTTATTAAATTTCTGAAATTGCTTACATGCAGAATTCCTTTGGATTAACATGTGTTTATTGTGATTATCATTATTATATTTATAATCTATGTTCCCATTCATGGTAATGACATTGGTTTCAATATAATTCATAGGATTAGATTATTATAATTTGGATTAGTGAACGAACCACACTAGTTCCTGGACCTACTGAGTTCCAGTAATAACCCCCAATGTAGGTGTTTGAGGGTTTGATTCATTTAATTATACAGCGCATTAATTATTTCTATGATCATATTCTCTAGTATTTTATCCATAGTTACTGGTTCATCTAGGAATTATCTAATGATCAGAAATTCTCAGTTTCCCTCTTTACTATGAAAGCGGGTGGTCCTTCGTAATTTAATTTATTACATTAATATTTAAATAATCAGATTCAAGCTCCAAATGTCCCACATTATGGTCCTTCGAACCGGATAGGCATTAAATTTATAATTAAAATAGTAATCATTAATAACTAATCCTTGTGTGGCATAAGCTAGACTAACTATTTAATTAATTGTGTCAACTAACAGTGTAACACATTAGTTAGTCTAGATCACACTAACATATTGCTACTTTCACCTCATGTATAAGGTAGCTTTAGTGGGTCATAGCCAATTACCCACAACATTTAGACCTACACTTCATACTGAAGTAGAATCTTTGGGTCACCAGGAGCAACAGCTCATAACCTTATATTAATCACTAACACCAATTAAGTGTTAACCATTTAGGCTATACCAATGTTTCAATATATGGCTGTCAGCAGACCGTCCATTATAGCCTGAATCCATGTTATAGTTACTGATTCACTCAAATCAGTGGATCATTAACATTTAGGGATCCAGTATACTAATATAAATTACTGATCTCATACTAGTTAATCATTACTAACCCTGATAACATTTTATTCCACAATTAGGAGTACATTTAGGAGTTAGATAATATTACGGCAGTAGAATACTTGCCAAACACAATTAATTCCTTTGTGTTCATTTAATTTCTTATACACATAATTACACAAGTGTATATTATATAAAATACAAAAACCCAAAAACACAGCACAATTATTTGCACATTACTGCACCATAATATAATCTTTGCCAACCTTTATTAGGTAGCAATTTAGGCTGTGATTGTGTTGAATTTGCCACAAGCATAGGCTAAATATAGTTGTAGTTTCTTAAGTAGAAATTCACACGACTAGGCTTGAGCTAGTTAGTGACACATATATTATTCTTTTGTGCTGACCCTATCAAGGGTGGGATTAACCATTTATTGTGTAATTATTTTATTGCATATTTCTATGTATGTCTTTGAGTGTTACTGTACGTCCACTACCCATCCGAGGCTGATTTAGAAGAGCTAAGCTGAGGAACACCTGTAGTGAGACCAAGGTACCACTCAAATCTTAGTTGCTTATTATTAGGTAGGTAGCTAACCTCTAAATGAGGTAAATTACAACCAGCCTCAAGAAATACCAGGCTGTCAATACTTATACCTGCTCTACATCAAGGAGCAGACAACATAGCTATACCACTAGCTACATAAGCCCTATCAGGCTCAATTTACCGCAAGAATGAATCCTCTAGAAAGGAATGCAAGATTCTTGAGAACTCTTCAAGTTCGACTAGGAGAACTGCTTATGAAATGTCATCTCTGTGTAGAAACTGACCCAGGTGACGTCTACAGACTAGCAAGTTACATAAGGAACGCCATCCAAAAATATGATCATGTAAAGACTGTAATCGAGTCCCACAGGAATTTACTCCAAGTCGGTCATACTGTCTCAGACCCCTTACGTCTAACAGAATCAGATCTGGATAACTATGAACATTACGTTCAAACCAGGTTAGACCAATATAAGGAGGTGCTTGCGAGACAAGATATTCCCGAGTGGGTAGATCAGATCATTAATAGACCTACACCTGAGTCAACACTCAGTTCAGATGAAATACCTGAACTACCTCAAGACGAGGAGAATCCTCTAATCAATACTGATCACTACACAGGATCCACAACTGAAATTCAACCTTCATTTTCTAACCTCTCATCTAATACAGCTTCATGTGATGATTTGTTTACAGAGTCTGATCAAATTTCAGACCACTCTTCTCAATGTTCCCTGAATTCTATAAGTTCAATACATAAGGCTACTGAATTAACTAGCTTATCACAAGAACCCAAAGAAACAAGTGAAGCTGCAGATGAAACAAGTGAAGCTGCAATAATCAGTGAATCTGAACCAGAAAATGATAAAGCTAATGCTGCAGCAGCAGTCGAAGCTGTAATCAAAGCTAAGGCTAAGCAAGAAGCCTTAAGCAACACAAGTAATGGTCACAATTGCTCACAACAGCCTTCTAAAGTAAGTGCTAACAATGAGAAGACTATTATAAACCTTGTGCACCAATTATTAAATTTATCTTCACCAGAGCAATCAGTTGACTCTTTACAAGCCTCTAGTTTTCAGCTTGAGTCACTGATAAATTCTTTCAGTAAAGAGGTGGATCACCCAACTACTGAGTGGATGACTAAAATTATCATCCAAAGAAAATTGTCTGGTGACACACTTAATAAATTATATGTATGCCAGAATGGTAATACCCTGTCAATGCAGGATATATTTACAGGTTTGCGCAATATGAGTAATCATACAGCAGAACAAGCAATTAATGCTAAATCTGAATGCACCAAAACTGTACCTACATCAGTTTCCTTATCTGAAACTCCTAAAGTGACACTGTCACTAGGTAACAAAGGTGCTAATAATCAATGTAACAACAATCAGTCAAACACTGATTCATCAGTGAGGCCTAAGAGCCCCACAGGTGCTCCTAAGAGACCTAATAGTCCAAAGAGCACTCCCAAGAGCCTGTTAATGGTTCCCCAGAGTACACCAAGTACTCACAAGAGAATAAATAACAAGCAAATGCAAGCAGCAAAACCATCACAACCTGCAAATACTGTTTTACCTAAACCGGTAACCCCTAAACGATCTGTAGGATGGGGAATGTGCATGTTTTGCAATCAAAAACATTCTCTGTACAAATGTACTAATTATCCTAATAGAGACACAAGAGTCAGACGACTCAAACAGTTACACAAATGTACTAGGTGTCTCAAACCACATAATGTTAACAGCTGTGAAACCCCACTGAATACCTGCAATAGGTGTAGAAGGGGCAAGCATCATGCTGCACTGTGCAAATTAGTTAGGACTAATTATGTCAATCCTAGAATAGGACGTAGAGAATCTACACCAGTACAGTGCTGCAAGGTGCGAGATGTGTACAGCGTAACTTCACAAGCATCTCAAGTGGTTGCTGCCTTGCCTACTGCCCAACTTCAAGTGAAGAACAGAGGAACCAAGATCACCATACGTGGACTATTTGATCAAGGTTCCCAGAGAACTTTCATTACTCAAAGGGCAGCAGAGGCACTTAATTTACAACCAATAGGACAGGTAAAATTAAACTTGTCAGGGTTCATGATAAATCGAGGAACCCATAAAAATCTCAGTAGTTCAACCGCTTGTACGACTAGGTAGTCATGCCAAGGCTGTCCAAGCCATTGTTGTGGATCAAATACCTTTAGACTTAAATATTAAGGGTCTGGGGTACACAGCCCACTTCCTGCAGGAACGTGAAATTAATTTGGCTGACAACAAGTTAACGTCTGACCGCCTTAACAATGTAGATGTACTAGTAGGAGCCGACTACTATTACCAGTTCATAACTGGACACGTTAAACGATTGGGAATGAATATGCTCCAATCTGCAGGTGGCTACTTACTTACTGGTAAAGTTCTGAATGTGAACAAGCCTAAACCTGCCAATAATAATAAATTAGTCAGCAGAAAATCAATTCTCCAGCAGCAAGCTAAAAGGAGAAACACAGCTGAGTAATAAACTTAGATTGAATGTAGTGCAATTGATACTCGCCGAGATGTTTCATAGCTCTCAGTGAAAACCAATGGTTCGTACTCAAACAAGTACAAGTCACAGCGACCAAGCCATTGAATTCACTGCAGACCTAGAATTATTCTCGACAAGTAGTAATTGACCACACTCAGTCTTCCTAGGTAAATTATAATGTTGGGCTAGAGAATCTAGTACTCCCTAGGTAATTAATAATGTTAGGCTAGAGAATCTAGCACTCAATGCCACTGGCATTTCCTGAATTTAGTAATTCTATGAAGTCATCAAGCAACTTCAGTAATTATAAATTCACTAGGACCACTGGTCCGCTATACTTGCGCTTAAAGGTTTGCCAAGAAAACCTTAATACCATGTTTTCTGCACTAAGAGTTAGTGATAAATACTTGCATTAATTTGTTTGAGTTGTTTTCTTTCGTTTCTGCTTATTTAGTGTAGGAGCGCAGAACGAACAAAATTGCAAACTTACTAATACGTAAGCGAATTTACAGAGAACTAATATGTTTAATGCATTATCGTTAAACATCAGCATTGTTAATTAACATGCTTCATGAGCTTAATATAGCTCACCTTAGAATTAACGTAATAATATGAGTGCTTGTTCCCCATGCGTACGAGCTTAATATTGCTCGCCATGACAATCGAACGCTTTAATGTTCCCCATGCCACGAGCACTGTTCGTCATGATAATTGAATGATGCAAAACTCCACCTCGTTAATTCGAGTTCACTGAACTCACCCTGTTAACTGTTAACGAGCTCACTGCAGCTCACCCTGTCAACACTGTTGACGAGTTCACTGAACTCACCCTGTTAACGAGCTCACTGCAGCTCACCCTGTCAACACTGTTGACGAGTTCACTGTAACTCACCCTGTTAGCACTGCTAACGAGCTCGCTGCAGCTCACCCTGTCAACACTGTTGACGAGTTCACTGTAACTCACCCTGTTAGCACTGCTAACGAGCTCACTGCAGTTCACCCTGTCAACACTGTTGACGAGTTCAATGTAACTCACCCTGTTAGCACTGCTAACGAGCTCGCTGCAGCTCACCCTGTCAACACTGTTGACGAGTTCACTGTAACTCACCCTGTTAGCACTGCTAACGAGCTCACTGCAGCTCACCCTGTCAACACTGTTGACGAGTTCAATGTAACTCACCCTGTTAGCACTGCTAATGCGCTCAATTCAGCTCACCATGTTCACGAGTTTAATATAGCTCGACTTGTTAATGAGCTCAATACTGCTCACAATGTTAATTCGAGTACATTTTTGCTCACAATTAGCTTAGTCCCTTACTTAGGTAGGTTAGAAATTCAAACCATTTATTTAGGTAGGTTTAGGGACTTCAGTTAGTGTCAACTGAGTACTAGCCTAATCTGTACTCACCATTAATTACAGTTGACTATACTTATAGAGACTGATTTAATAAACTCGAATTCATGTAAAGGTGATTTCGTACTAACCAGTTTACAGTGTCAAGCCTATGAGCTGCCATTTAATTAGCTCATTAGTCAGAATGGCTAGGCTACTAATCTCACTGTCGACTCAGAATTTTCCTTGATTTCAATGAATAAACTTTTCAGTTCTCTACCTTTCTATTATTTTAGCTAGTTAGCGAATTAGTTGTACCATCAGTCAGAATGACTACTGCACGGCAGTGCACATTAAATTCAATTTCCTCATTTGAATTTGGGGTGATCGTGATGCTGCGTGATGTTATTGTCTAGTAACTCAATAGTTACAAGTCACAGCGACACTAGACAGTGACCTTACTGTAGTGTCATAGTCTCCTTGATCTTAAATTACTAATAATACTTTACTGTATAATCATACAATAGTGTTATCAGATCTTAGGAACTTATTCTGAGTTTGCCTACGATTCAGCAGCTACGTAATACACCATTACATGTCACTGCGACCCTAGTTGTTGAGTTTATTGTGAGCTTTAGAGAGTTCCTGATTACCGATAACTTAATCATTTCATGTTTCAATATTTAATACATGTTTCCACTAAGGGAAACTGCAAGCCTATTATAGTTCTCAACTAAGAGCAATTCTTTAATTATTGTGTAGGCTATAAGTAACATGTTTCATTTGACATGTAAATAGCAAGACTCAAGTTCCTTGTAAGTCCTTGATAAATCCGGGACGTTCGTTATGTGTGTACTAACATATTAACCTACTAATGTACTAATCTTAATATCACTTCGGGATAGGTCAGTACTCCACAGTACACTACGACCCTAGAATCCTCCCCCCGGAGTTATGTTGGAAATTTCCAACACCGAATACAACACTGTTGTATTCTCATTAATTATTACTAACTCTACTAATTATTGTAGTAAGTAAAATTAACACCACGTAGAATTCTCATGTACTAATAATTTCATCTGTGCAGTAGGCTAGAATTCTCACGTCATCAGACGCCAGTATTGCGTCAGATTTCATTACAATAAACACATTTTATCCAATGTATCTGAGAATTAAATTCGATTCTCTATAACCAAGGCGTTCTGTGTGATAATTAATTACAGATAAATTGACCTCCAACTAAAAGCCGAATAGAGCGTTAGAGTCATAGCGGTTATCTAGTAATAAAAGTTAACGTCCCAAGTGAATGCCATGGAGAGACATTAATTCCTCTCCCTTATATGTTTACTATCACTAAATTGGCAAATAATAATATTTCCCTCTTCTAAATAATAAACCCGTCCTGTCTCCAACATTTCAAGCACAAATGCGAGAAATACTAATATTCATGACAATAATTTGTCTAATGAACGCGAGACGCGGCGTGGGTGAGGGGGGCACGCCAGTACACGTGGATGGAAGCTCTCGAGCAGACCTGTCCTCCTCGTTCTCACGAGGAGACGCCATTGCCCAGTCATCGGGGTAGACGTTATCCATCCTCAGATGAAAGTCGCCACTGTGATGCGTGAACAACCTTGCAGATAATATCTTCAACTGGTATCGGTGTAGCATAAGGAACCTTTTTAATCTGGTTCTAGACTACACGTGACCGGCCAGTGAAGCGCGCCATTATCCAGGATAGGGTGAAGCCAGAGCCTGGGACGCGAATTTCGGCAATCTTAAAACTTATACAGTGCCCATATTAGCTAAGTATATTCTCCTTATTTGATGCATCTGGTAAGGTGTAGTGTAGTAGCTGGGTGATTGACCGTGACGACGTATACCAACACCAAACCACAGGTTATTACCTATTATCGCCTGTAAATCTTAATTTCTTGAACATAGCGATTCAGTAGTTTAATTAGTTGCTACTGTTAATATTTGTTTTGCAGCACGTGAGAAGAATTCTCCCTGCCGCCTTCTCCCATGTTAATCCATCCCACTCGTCAGCCAGCCGAGCCCAGGGAATTAGAGGAAGTGTCGTGGCTTACACAAAGGAATCGTCATTAAGCTAAGATTCCTTTGTATTCATTTATTAAATTTCTGAAATTGCTTACATGCAGAATTCCTTTGGATTAACATGTGTTTATTGTGATTATCATTATTATATTTATAATCTATGTTCCCATTCATGGTAATGACATTGGTTTCAATATAATTCATAGGATTAGATTATTATAATTTGGATTAGTGAACGAACCACACTAGTTCCTGGACCTACTGAGTTCCAGTAATAACCCCCAATGTAGGTGTTTGAGGGTTTGATTCATTTAATTATACAGCGCATTAATTATTTCTATGATCATATTCTCTAGTATTTTATCCATAGTTACTGGTTCATCTAGGAATTATCTAATGATCAGAAATTCTCAGTTTCCCTCTTTACTATGAAAGCGGGTGGTCCTTCGTAATTTAATTTATTACATTAATATTTAAATAATCAGATTCAAGCTCCAAATGTCCCACATTATGGTCCTTCGAACCGGATAGGCATTAAATTTATAATTAAAATAGTAATCATTAATAACTAATCCTTGTGTGGCATAAGCTAGACTAACTATTTAATTAATTGTGTCAACTAACAGTGTAACACATTAGTTAGTCTAGATCACACTAACATATTGCTACTTTCACCTCATGTATAAGGTAGCTTTAGTGGGTCATAGCCAATTACCCACAACATTTAGACCTACACTTCATACTGAAGTAGAATCTTTGGGTCACCAGGAGCAACAGCTCATAACCTTATATTAATCACTAACACCAATTAAGTGTTAACCATTTAGGCTATACCAATGTTTCAATATATGGCTGTCAGCAGACCGTCCATTATAGCCTGAATCCATGTTATAGTTACTGATTCACTCAAATCAGTGGATCATTAACATTTAGGGATCCAGTATACTAATATAAATTACTGATCTCATACTAGTTAATCATTACTAACCCTGATAACATTTTATTCCACAATTAGGAGTACATTTAGGAGTTAGATAATATTACGGCAGTAGAATACTTGCCAAACACAATTAATTCCTTTGTGTTCATTTAATTTCTTATACACATAATTACACAAGTGTATATTATATAAAATACAAAAACCCAAAAACACAGCACAATTATTTGCACATTACTGCACCATAATATAATCTTTGCCAACCTTTATTAGGTAGCAATTTAGGCTGTGATTGTGTTGAATTTGCCACAAGCATAGGCTAAATATAGTTGTAGTTTCTTAAGTAGAAATTCACACGACTAGGCTTGAGCTAGTTAGTGACACATATATTATTCTTTTGTGCTGACCCTATCAAGGGTGGGATTAACCATTTATTGTGTAATTATTTTATTGCATATTTCTATGTATGTCTTTGAGTGTTACTGTACGTCCACTACCCATCCGAGGCTGATTTAGAAGAGCTAAGCTGAGGAACACCTGTAGTGAGACCAAGGTACCACTCAAATCTTAGTTGCTTATTATTAGGTAGGTAGCTAACCTCTAAATGAGGTAAATTACAACCAGCCTCAAGAAATACCAGGCTGTCAATACTTATACCTGCTCTACATCAAGGAGCAGACAACATAGCTATACCACTAGCTACATAAGCCCTATCAGGCTCAATTTACCGCAAGAATGAATCCTCTAGAAAGGAATGCAAGATTCTTGAGAACTCTTCAAGTTCGACTAGGAGAACTGCTTATGAAATGTCATCTCTGTGTAGAAACTGACCCAGGTGACGTCTACAGACTAGCAAGTTACATAAGGAACGCCATCCAAAAATATGATCATGTAAAGACTGTAATCGAGTCCCACAGGAATTTACTCCAAGTCGGTCATACTGTCTCAGACCCCTTACGTCTAACAGAATCAGATCTGGATAACTATGAACATTACGTTCAAACCAGGTTAGACCAATATAAGGAGGTGCTTGCGAGACAAGATATTCCCGAGTGGGTAGATCAGATCATTAATAGACCTACACCTGAGTCAACACTCAGTTCAGATGAAATACCTGAACTACCTCAAGACGAGGAGAATCCTCTAATCAATACTGATCACTACACAGGATCCACAACTGAAATTCAACCTTCATTTTCTAACCTCTCATCTAATACAGCTTCATGTGATGATTTGTTTACAGAGTCTGATCAAATTTCAGACCACTCTTCTCAATGTTCCCTGAATTCTATAAGTTCAATACATAAGGCTACTGAATTAACTAGCTTATCACAAGAACCCAAAGAAACAAGTGAAGCTGCAGATGAAACAAGTGAAGCTGCAATAATCAGTGAATCTGAACCAGAAAATGATAAAGCTAATGCTGCAGCAGCAGTCGAAGCTGTAATCAAAGCTAAGGCTAAGCAAGAAGCCTTAAGCAACACAAGTAATGGTCACAATTGCTCACAACAGCCTTCTAAAGTAAGTGCTAACAATGAGAAGACTATTATAAACCTTGTGCACCAATTATTAAATTTATCTTCACCAGAGCAATCAGTTGACTCTTTACAAGCCTCTAGTTTTCAGCTTGAGTCACTGATAAATTCTTTCAGTAAAGAGGTGGATCACCCAACTACTGAGTGGATGACTAAAATTATCATCCAAAGAAAATTGTCTGGTGACACACTTAATAAATTATATGTATGCCAGAATGGTAATACCCTGTCAATGCAGGATATATTTACAGGTTTGCGCAATATGAGTAATCATACAGCAGAACAAGCAATTAATGCTAAATCTGAATGCACCAAAACTGTACCTACATCAGTTTCCTTATCTGAAACTCCTAAAGTGACACTGTCACTAGGTAACAAAGGTGCTAATAATCAATGTAACAACAATCAGTCAAACACTGATTCATCAGTGAGGCCTAAGAGCCCCACAGGTGCTCCTAAGAGACCTAATAGTCCAAAGAGCACTCCCAAGAGCCTGTTAATGGTTCCCCAGAGTACACCAAGTACTCACAAGAGAATAAATAACAAGCAAATGCAAGCAGCAAAACCATCACAACCTGCAAATACTGTTTTACCTAAACCGGTAACCCCTAAACGATCTGTAGGATGGGGAATGTGCATGTTTTGCAATCAAAAACATTCTCTGTACAAATGTACTAATTATCCTAATAGAGACACAAGAGTCAGACGACTCAAACAGTTACACAAATGTACTAGGTGTCTCAAACCACATAATGTTAACAGCTGTGAAACCCCACTGAATACCTGCAATAGGTGTAGAAGGGGCAAGCATCATGCTGCACTGTGCAAATTAGTTAGGACTAATTATGTCAATCCTAGAATAGGACGTAGAGAATCTACACCAGTACAGTGCTGCAAGGTGCGAGATGTGTACAGCGTAACTTCACAAGCATCTCAAGTGGTTGCTGCCTTGCCTACTGCCCAACTTCAAGTGAAGAACAGAGGAACCAAGATCACCATACGTGGACTATTTGATCAAGGTTCCCAGAGAACTTTCATTACTCAAAGGGCAGCAGAGGCACTTAATTTACAACCAATAGGACAGGTAAAATTAAACTTGTCAGGGTTCATGATAAATCGAGGAACCCATAAAAATCTCAGTAGTTCAACCGCTTGTACGACTAGGTAGTCATGCCAAGGCTGTCCAAGCCATTGTTGTGGATCAAATACCTTTAGACTTAAATATTAAGGGTCTGGGGTACACAGCCCACTTCCTGCAGGAACGTGAAATTAATTTGGCTGACAACAAGTTAACGTCTGACCGCCTTAACAATGTAGATGTACTAGTAGGAGCCGACTACTATTACCAGTTCATAACTGGACACGTTAAACGATTGGGAATGAATATGCTCCAATCTGCAGGTGGCTACTTACTTACTGGTAAAGTTCTGAATGTGAACAAGCCTAAACCTGCCAATAATAATAAATTAGTCAGCAGAAAATCAATTCTCCAGCAGCAAGCTAAAAGGAGAAACACAGCTGAGTAATAAACTTAGATTGAATGTAGTGCAATTGATACTCGCCGAGATGTTTCATAGCTCTCAGTGAAAACCAATGGTTCGTACTCAAACAAGTACAAGTCACAGCGACCAAGCCATTGAATTCACTGCAGACCTAGAATTATTCTCGACAAGTAGTAATTGACCACACTCAGTCTTCCTTGGTAAATTATAATGTTGGGCTAGAGAATCTAGTACTCCCTAGGTAATTAATAATGTTAGGCTAGAGAATCTAGCACTCAATGCCACTGGCATTTCCTGAATTTAGTAATTCTATGAAGTCATCAAGCAACTTCAGTAATTATAAATTCACTAGGACCACTGGTCCGCTATACTTGCGCTTAAAGGTTTGCCAAGAAAACCTTAATACCATGTTTTCTGCACTAAGAGTTAGTGATAAATACTTGCATTAATTTGTTTGAGTTGTTTTCTTTCGTTTCTGCTTATTTAGTGTAGGAGCGCAGAACGAACAAAATTGCAAACTTACTAATACGTAAGCGAATTTACAGAGAACTAATATGTTTAATGCATTATCGTTAAACATCAGCATTGTTAATTAACATGCTTCATGAGCTTAATATAGCTCACCTTAGAATTAACGTAATAATATGAGTGCTTGTTCCCCATGCGTACGAGCTTAATATTGCTCGCCATGACAATCGAACGCTTTAATGTTCCCCATGCCACGAGCACTGTTCGTCATGATAATTGAATGATGCAAAACTCCACCTCGTTAATTCGAGTTCACTGAACTCACCCTGTTAACTGTTAACGAGCTCACTGCAGCTCACCCTGTCAACACTGTTGACGAGTTCACTGAACTCACCCTGTTAACGAGCTCACTGCAGCTCACCCTGTCAACACTGTTGACGAGTTCACTGTAACTCACCCTGTTAGCACTGCTAACGAGCTCGCTGCAGCTCACCCTGTCAACACTGTTGACGAGTTCACTGTAACTCACCCTGTTAGCACTGCTAACGAGCTCACTGCAGTTCACCCTGTCAACACTGTTGACGAGTTCAATGTAACTCACCCTGTTAGCACTGCTAACGAGCTCGCTGCAGCTCACCCTGTCAACACTGTTGACGAGTTCACTGTAACTCACCCTGTTAGCACTGCTAACGAGCTCACTGCAGCTCACCCTGTCAACACTGTTGACGAGTTCAATGTAACTCACCCTGTTAGCACTGCTAATGCGCTCAATTCAGCTCACCATGTTCACGAGTTTAATATAGCTCGACTTGTTAATGAGCTCAATACTGCTCACAATGTTAATTCGAGTACATTTTTGCTCACAATTAGCTTAGTCCCTTACTTAGGTAGGTTAGAAATTCAAACCATTTATTTAGGTAGGTTTAGGGACTTCAGTTAGTGTCAACTGAGTACTAGCCTAATCTGTACTCACCATTAATTACAGTTGACTATACTTATAGAGACTGATTTAATAAACTCGAATTCATGTAAAGGTGATTTCGTACTAACCAGTTTACAGTGTCAAGCCTATGAGCTGCCATTTAATTAGCTCATTAGTCAGAATGGCTAGGCTACTAATCTCACTGTCGACTCAGAATTTTCCTTGATTTCAATGAATAAACTTTTCAGTTCTCTACCTTTCTATTATTTTAGCTAGTTAGCGAATTAGTTGTACCATCAGTCAGAATGACTACTGCACGGCAGTGCACATTAAATTCAATTTCCTCATTTGAATTTGGGGTGATCGTGATGCTGCGTGATGTTATTGTCTAGTAACTCAATAGTTACAAGTCACAGCGACACTAGACAGTGACCTTACTGTAGTGTCATAGTCTCCTTGATCTTAAATTACTAATAATACTTTACTGTATAATCATACAATAGTGTTATCAGATCTTAGGAACTTATTCTGAGTTTGCCTACGATTCAGCAGCTACGTAATACACCATTACATGTCACTGCGACCCTAGTTGTTGAGTTTATTGTGAGCTTTAGAGAGTTCCTGATTACCGATAACTTAATCATTTCATGTTTCAATATTTAATACATGTTTCCACTAAGGGAAACTGCAAGCCTATTATAGTTCTCAACTAAGAGCAATTCTTTAATTATTGTGTAGGCTATAAGTAACATGTTTCATTTGACATGTAAATAGCAAGACTCAAGTTCCTTGTAAGTCCTTGATAAATCCGGGACGTTCGTTATGTGTGTACTAACATATTAACCTACTAATGTACTAATCTTAATATCACTTCGGGATAGGTCAGTACTCCACAGTACACTACGACCCTAGAATCCTCCCCCCGGAGTTATGTTGGAAATTTCCAACACCGAATACAACACTGTTGTATTCTCATTAATTATTACTAACTCTACTAATTATTGTAGTAAGTAAAATTAACACCACGTAGAATTCTCATGTACTAATAATTTCATCTGTGCAGTAGGCTAGAATTCTCACGTCATCAGACGCCAGTATTGCGTCAGATTTCATTACAATAAACACATTTTATCCAATGTATCTGAGAATTAAATTCGATTCTCTATAACCAAGGCGTTCTGTGTGATAATTAATTACAGATAAATTGACCTCCAACTAAAAGCCGAATAGAGCGTTAGAGTCATAGCGGTTATCTAGTAATAAAAGTTAACGTCCCAAGTGAATGCCATGGAGAGACATTAATTCCTCTCCCTTATATGTTTACTATCACTAAATTGGCAAATAATAATATTTCCCTCTTCTAAATAATAAACCCGTCCTGTCTCCAACATTTCAAGCACAAATGCGAGAAATACTAATATTCATGACAATAATTTGTCTAATGAACGCGAGACGCGGCGTGGGTGAGGGGGGCACGCCAGTACACGTGGATGGAAGCTCTCGAGCAGACCTGTCCTCCTCGTTCTCACGAGGAGACGCCATTGCCCAGTCATCGGGGTAGACGTTATCCATCCTCAGATGAAAGTCGCCACTGTGATGCGTGAACAACCTTGCAGATAATATCTTCAACTGGTATCGGTGTAGCATAAGGAACCTTTTTAATCTGGTTCTAGACTACACGTGACCGGCCAGTGAAGCGCGCCATTATCCAGGATAGGGTGAAGCCAGAGCCTGGGACGCGAATTTCGGCAATCTTAAAACTTATACAGTGCCCATATTAGCTAAGTATATTCTCCTTATTTGATGCATCTGGTAAGGTGTAGTGTAGTAGCTGGGTGATTGACCGTGACGACGTATACCAACACCAAACCACAGGTTATTACCTATTATCGCCTGTAAATCTTAATTTCTTGAACATAGCGATTCAGTAGTTTAATTAGTTGCTACTGTTAATATTTGTTTTGCAGCACGTGAGAAGAATTCTCCCTGCCGCCTTCTCCCATGTTAATCCATCCCACTCGTCAGCCAGCCGAGCCCAGGGAATTAGAGGAAGCGTCGTGGCTTACACAAAGGAATCGTCATTAAGCTAAGATTCCTTTGTATTCATTTATTAAATTTCTGAAATTGCTTACATGCAGAATTCCTTTGGATTAACATGTGTTTATTGTGATTATCATTATTATATTTATAATCTATGTTCCCATTCATGGTAATGACATTGGTTTCAATATAATTCATAGGATTAGATTATTATAATTTGGATTAGTGAACGAACCACACTAGTTCCTGGACCTACTGAGTTCCAGTAATAACCCCCCAATGTAGGTGTTTGAGGGTTTGATTCATTTAATTATACAGCGCATTAATTATTTCTATGATCATATTCTCTAGTATTTTATCCATAGTTACTGGTTCATCTAGGAATTATCTAATGATCAGAAATTCTCAGTTTCCCTCTTTACTATGAAAGCGGGTGGTCCTTCGTAATTTAATTTATTACATTAATATTTAAATAATCAGATTCAAGCTCCAAATGTCCCACACTTGTAAACAGACGCCATTTTTTTTTAAAATCGTGGGCCAAATTCCCAGGTGTGAAGGGCCTCAGTATTGAGTGAGCAACCAAGCCTGACACATGCAGCATGAGCTCACAGCACTGCTGTTCAGCTTGTGACCACAGCATCGCCTAAAAATGCCATAATATACTTGTTTATGCTATTATGTAGCGATGATATTATTACAGAAGGCCCTTGACTGTGATAAAACTGACCAGGGTTCTGATAATAGCAGGATTGTGGTGATATTTAGCGCTGTGCGTGGGTCCGTCTAATTACCACAAGCTGCACAAGCTTCCCAAAGCTTCAGAAACCTTCCTGGCAATATGTTAGTAATGAATAAATATGATATGTTAGGTTAGGCTGACCAAACCTAAACTAACCTAACCTAACCTAACCTAACTCAACCTAACTTAACCTAACCAAACCTAACCTAACCTAACCGACGCTTGGATCATAGACTTTATTTGGTGTCACCAGTTCTTTATTTTCGTCTAATTTCTTAATAAAAATATTTTTTTCAGATTAAAATTATGTTTTTTCGTATTGTACATTCAGCACCAACATTATAATGAGTAAATATATCATATTTATTCATTACTAACATATTGCCAGGAAGCTTTGTGAAGCTTGTGTAGCTTGTGGTAGACGGACCGCTGTGCGCCATGGAGGGAAGAGTAATGCTGTGGGAGGGAGGGTAGTGGCGATGTCTTCTGACTGTGTGTGGCCACCTTTTTTTTGACTGCACTCACTATACCAGCTTAGTGGTTCGCTATGGTGAACACAAATGTAGATACTTATATATAACGTGTGTATAGAGGGTATAAACAGCAAGAGTAGGTTGGGAGCCGCCATTTAGGTGAGGGAGGTGGCGTCGTCTGCACGACGCCACCGTGCAGACGACGGTGTTGTTTACTGGTTAACACGATGGTCTTTGGTCACCATACCAGTTTACTTGTACAAGTATGGTGAATAAAACAGGCAGATATTTATATATAATGTGTGTATATAGCGTAATAACACCACATAGTATTGTTGGAGGAGAAATATTAGTGTGTCTGGCCTTGAGGGTGGCAGCCATCAGCTGACTGTGTGAGGTCCTACGTCTTTGTGCCTTTACTCACCATACAAGCTTAGATGTACAGTTATGATGAACAAAACATGTAAATACTTATATATAACGTCTGTATATAAGAGCAAAAACAGTATTGTGGGAGGAGAATGTGGGTGAGTCAAGTGACTTGAGGGAGGGCGTGAGTGGCTGGCTGGTACACGGCGGTCACTCTTCGTTACTTTTTGACTCATAATATCAACTTAGTGGTTCGTTATGGTGAACAAAACATGCAGATACTTATATATAACCTGTGTATATAGTGTAATAACCGACAAAGTATTTGTTCACTGATTGATAAACATAATTGAATCAACAATATGCACACCATATTTATGAGTACAGGATGATTCACTCATTTTATTATATAAATATATCAAACTACACACTATTGAATAATATTACAGCAAAAAAACTATGAAAAATCAATCAGAGACATTGAAATAATTAGGTAATTATCTCTTTGTGGCAACTCCGGCCTGACAGCTGGTGATCAACAGACCGCCTGGGATGCACGCTGAGTCAGCTCCTGTTTTTTACCAGACTTCCCCACCCTATAGCAGGCACTATATGCCACTTACGATTTTTTTTTTCCCATGATCAGTGAACACAAATTAACAGGTTAGATAGAAAAAATAATTTTTTTTTTTTTTTCGTATGTGCCTGTGGGTGTCAAATGGTATATAGCCATGCGCCATTTAAGGGTTAAGGCCTTGAGTAGAGACTAGTTCTAACTAGTTCTAAGTTCGAAGGGAGCTGAGCGGACAGCACGCTGGACTTGTGATCCTGTGGTCCTGGGTTCGATCCCAGGCGCCGGCGAGAAACAATGGGCAGAGTTTCTTTCACCCTATGCCCCTGTTACCTAGCAGTAAAATAGGTACCTGGGTGTTAGTCAGCTGTCACGGGCTGCTTCCTGGGGGTGGAGGCCTGGTCGAGGACCGGGCTGCAGGGACACTAAAGCCCCGAAGTCATCGCAAGATAACCAAGAAGATAACCTAAAGGTTTGAAGAAAATCTGTAGAATTATTTGTGGCTAGTAGATCCAGCACACTACACTACATTTGTTCATTTGTAGATCCAGCAATTTTTGGGCTAAAATAGTAATAGTCCTTTCACTGTTGTCACAGTTGCTCTTAAGCAATTGAACAGCTGGGTCATAATTATCACTGGTCAAGATTAAGTTTGAGATTACTTTCAAAGCTTCATTTCGTAATAGATCTTGTAAATTGGTGAACTTGGTAGTTTTGGGAATGTTAGTTTTGGTGTCTTTAGCATTCACAAATGTATCCCAGAAATCATCCCAACTTTCATTCTCACTACAAGAGAAGGTGGGTAGACTAATCTGGGGTAATTTGAGTTCAGGTTCATGAAGAGTTGTAGATAATGCGACTACTTGATTTTTAGCAATTAGCTTTTAAAAGGGTTGTAGTTTAACTTGTACCTCATCTTCGTTCTGGGTTAAATTATGTACAATGTCATCTAGTTCAATTTTACCTATTAAAGTTTTGTAAAGTTCAGACAAGTATAGATTCGTATATTTTTTAATTTGGCCAAATCTACTTTGGGCAACTTGAAGGTAGTTTTATAGCTCTATAGGGTCAACAGGTCAATGTTGAGACAAACCTTGACATTTGTTAATCTGCCGGTTCAAATGACCTTTCAGACCGGTAATGGTCCTTTTCACACGTCCAGGGGTATCCATCTTGAGATCAATATCAATATAATAGCCTAATATATTCTTGACTAGGTTACCCACAACCTCATTTGGAAGTTGGGTTACCTACTTATTAATGGATAACTAATATTTGAGTAGTATTTAAATGTCACTACTGGGATTTGTCTGGTTAGCTCATCAAAATCACCATTCGATAGAATAATGACATTCAGTAGCATTAAAGAAATACACGAGATAATGGTAAATACACAATTAATAATTATACATCCCACCCTGCTTAGGGTCAGCACAGTGGTAATTACATACACCAGTACCGTCTAGTACTGGACTAGTCAAAATAATTCCTACCTAGGAAATGAGTAAATAATTTAGGCTGCACTTGTACATGCCTCAGTACAATTACAGTCTAAAAATATCCTACCCTATTAGAGGTTGGCATATATGTAAGTAATGGTGCAGTGGGATGAATAGAATAGTGCTATGTCTTCGCTTTTTTATAATTTTTAATTTATACATGATATATAATATGTGCACTTATAAACACAAGTGAAAATTATTAGTATATACAACTAAGTTTGGCTTGCTAGCCACAATCTTCTATGGTGGTTGATAGTACTGACTAATTTGTTGACCATATGGGTCCTGGACTCTCCTGACAGATGTACACCGTCTGAGGCCAAGCTCTCTTGATATGGTCTAGCTGTAAAGTGAATATAAGTGGCATCCAGCCTTGTTTTTTTTCTCAGCCGAAAATTGATATATTTAGCAGAGCACTGATAGTATTCAGAATTTACTCCCCAACGGTTATCACTTCTTAGTTGGCGAGGTTCCACTAATGTGAATACTACAGAGTTGCTAATTAGTTTGAATAAATTAATAATAGTTTTTAAATGATTAATTATTTTAGCTGGTTGGCGAGTAGAATGGATATCTTTACCACCAAAATAAATTATGGTTAGATGGTGAGGCCATTCTAACGCAGGTGTAATTATTGGATTATTATAAAAATTGGGAGCAGTTGCTCCTGGTGACCTAAAAATTCTTACCTTGATGTCAGGTATAGGTTGTGGGCAATTGGCTATGACCCACTAAGGCTACTTTATACATGTAGTATTAGTAAAAGATGTTAGAAATAATTTATAGAAAATATTAATAATAATGAGTTTTTAGAATCTCTATGTTTTTTATATTTTTAAAATGGGTTTTTAGGATAATTAATGGGATTTTTTTAGGTTTTTAGGATTAACACCTAAGGTGTTAATTAACACATTAAGGTGGAAACACAAGTATAGCCTCACACATGCCACCTCTCTATGGGCACAATTTGACTCCATCCGGTCTACCAGCTGGGGCAGTAGAATTATGGTACATTAGATCGCAAGGCTCTCCATATGCTCGACACTGGGCAGAGGCAAGGCTCCTGTTGATAATGTTGAAAATCTCATCGGGACTTTTGTGCTAATCTGATTTTTTCCAGAGCAGGCCATGTAATCCATATTCATCTGCAATGGCCTCACTGCAAATTCACCTATATACCCGAATATTTTATATTTTATAAAACATATATTTTCCCAAAATGCTATGCGTACTAGTGGCTTTTGGTATTATATGTACTAGCTCTATCTTTAAATCCAACATGATGTTTGTAACTCATCTTCAATGTATGTCCCTTTACCTGAAAAAATCTAATCTAATCTAATACAATGTGGATTGGGGCAGCAAGGGGAGGTTATCTTCTTGAGGTTATCATGAGATGATTTCGGGGCTTATCGTCCCTGAGGCCCGATCCTCAACTAGGCCTTCTCTTTGTTACACACCCCCAGGAAGCAGCCAGTAGCAGCTGTCTAACTCCCAGGTACCTATTTTCTGATAGGTAATAGGGGCATCAGGGTGAAAGAAACATTTTTCCCATTTGTCTCCACTTCCACCTGGGATCGAACCCGGGACCTCAGGACTAGGAATCCAAAGCTCTGTCCACTCAGCTGTCAGGTGCCCTAAATTATATACGAAAAAGGGCAATTGCAATACAGTGCTGCTGCATAACCAGACATGTGCCTGTTACAGATATAGGGAGTGCCAAAAGAAATTCCACATATGAGGATCATGTACAGGTGTGAGACGGGCTGGATCACTAGAGGTCTGTTATTGCCGGAAGCAAAATTGCGGCTCTTTTCTCTATGAGAGCGATGTCCCAGCTGGATTGCTTGTTGTCTTTGAGTAGGGTTGGTCTGCCAGGGTATGGATTTGTGCTGCATTCCATGAAGTGGAAGTCATGTATCCCCCACCGAGTCACCAAAAATATCTGGTAGAATTTTCTTGACCAGGTCATGTAATGTCAAGGAGGACGACAGGAAGACTGGAGCAGTAAATTGGGTGGCAGTGTGGTCACCAAGGCCACCGAGTCTGAGTGGAAGAGTAGCGAGTCTGAGTGGAAGAGTAGCCTGTTTCCACTGACCGTTGATTGACAAATTTTTCTAACATGTCTTCAGAAGAGCGTCATACTCTTAAAGCTTTAGTCTGTTATAAGCGGCTCATAGGGTATAATTAAGAGGTTATATTATATTTTATTATTATGAGGGTATATTATACTTTGATATTTTAAGGTTATATTATATTTTGATATTATGAGGATATATTATACTTTGATATTATAATCTCATATTATATTTTTATATTATATGGTTATATTATATTTTTATATTATATGGTTATATTATATTTTTATATGACAAGGTTATATTATATTTTTACATATTATATAACTAAGAGGTTGATAAAGGTTAGCAGTTATTTGTTATGTTTCAACCAGTTTGACTGGTATGGCTCTCTCTCTCTCTCTCTCTCTCTCTCTCTCTCTCTCTCTCTCTCTCTCTCTCTCTCCCCCTTCCTCCCCCCCTCCCCCCCCCCCTCCCTCCCTCCCTTACTTTCCCTGACGTAATTTCTCACATTTACACGAGAGGGAGTGTTGAGAGTGCTAGTCCAGGTTGTGCATTGGGGGATGGATTGTACCGATTTCCATTGAATGTCGATTCTTTCCAATATCTCTGCATCCTGACTATTGGTTCTGCGTTGTGGTTCATGCTCCAGGTTCGGTAGCCTGGTTTCGCCTTCTGGTTCAACCTGTTGGTTCTGCATCATGGTTTACCCTCCTGATCTGCTTACTGGGGAATGGTTATGCCTTCTGGGTCTGTATATTGGTTCTGATTCGTTATTTTGCCATCTAATCCGCATCCTGATTCTGTCTTCTGGCTTGCCCTTCTGATGTTGCATTGCCTTCCAGCTCTTCTTTTTGGTTCTGACTTCTGGTTCTACCTTCTAATTCTGCTTTCTAATTCTGCCTACTGATTCTGCATTTTAATTCTGCATTCTAATTCTGCCTTCTAATTTTGGTTCCTGGGTTCCTTAGTATGTCACTACTAAGGAAACTACTCCATGCCTGCACTAAAAAAGGCACCTTTCTTGAGCCCAGATGGACACATGTATAAGCAAGTAGATGGGGTCGCCATGGGTTTTCCCCTAGGTGTCCTGTTAGCAAACTTCTACATGGGTACCTTCGAGCAGAGGGTCTTAGTTGACGTGGACTTGAAACCGGCCATATACTGCAGGTATGTTGACGACATTTTTAGGCAGGTACCTGATGCCAGACATCTGCAGCAGCTGAAGGAGGCATTCGACTGGAATTCTGTGTTGAGTTTCACTTACGAGATGGAGAAGGATGGGAAGCTGCCCTTTCTAGATGTAACAGTCATGGAAAGGAGGGGAGGTTTCCACACTGCAGTCTACACTAAGGAAACAAACATAGGAATGTGCCTCAGTGCCAATAGTGACTGCCCAGACAGGTACAAGAAGAGTGTTGTCGACGCTTACGTCGACCGTGCTCTCAGCCACAGATCAGGATGGAAGCAAGTCGATGAAGAACGCTGTAGGGTAAGGCGGGTCCTAGTCAACAACGGCTTCTCCAATGGTTTCGTTGAAGACATCATAAAAAGAAAGGTGAAACCCCATGCAACCTCTGAAGCATCAACTAACACAACACCTGTATCCCCTATTAGACTATTTTACAGCAACTTCTTTTCAACATCTCATAAAATGGAGGAAAGGGTCCTGAAAGATATTGTTAATAGGAACGTTATCCCTACAGACAAAAATCAGAAGATACAATTGACGATTTACTATAAAACCAAAAAAATGGCCAAGCTACTCATGAAAAACTCTCCAGACACAAAGCAGAACGCCTTAATGGAGACCAACATCGTTTATGCCTTCAAATGCCCACTTGGGGATTGTAAGCCCCAAAGAACTCAGTATATAGGCAAGACAACAACGTCTCCTTCCAGGTGATTAACAATGCATAAGCAACAGGGCTCCTTTAAGGAACATATAATCTCTTCCCACAACCAGACTATCACCAGAGAAGTCTTAATAAACAACACAGAAATCATCACTAGATACAGTGATAGAAGGCGGCTCGACATCTGCGAAGCACTACACACCAAAATTCAACACCAGCAATCAACAGCCAATTAATGCACACCTATATTCTACCCACTTCAAGACTCCATACCAATATAGAAGAATCAAGAGGAAGTATGGGCCAATAAGCCCTTTGCAGTTATTTCCATTCATATGCTTATCCAATTAATACCCTTTGTTATGTGTTCTGTCTTGTGTTTGTCACAAGTTTGTTCACCTCATTCAAAACTGTTTTACCATATCACCTCATCCTGTGGAAAAATCCAAGCAGCTTTAAATCTTTAATTGACTTTAATATGATAATTTTATTTGATTAATTTCTTAGTTAGTTCTTAGTAATAAATTAGTTAATTAAGCAAGTAAGTAAACAAGTAAGTAAGTGAGTGGACTGTGTGTACTGATTCAGCTGCCTGAATTTATCTCATATAATTGGGGGGACAATTTGCAGCTTAAACCACTTTGAGATGGCTCCTTCATAAACCACAAATTGTTTACCTAATCTTCAATATGTAAATTATAAATCATACCACATATGGTGGTCTAATCTACTATTACTATAGCAATAATGAATTATAAATACTAATACTATGTCTACAGTATTGTACAAAAAAAGGGGCTTAGTTGTTCCTGTTGATGGGGGACTGCTAAGGCTGTGTAATTGTAGCATCAAAATTGGGTGTGGCTCTGTGCCTCTGAGTGCCACCTAATAGCGGTTGCCTGGAGGCCTACAAAACTTGGTGTCCAGCTAGGTAATAATCTTATATTGAGGGCCCACTGTCTGCTTAGCTTCTTGTAACTCAAAATCACAATTACCTGCCAAGTTTAAAGAAATAATAATGTTTCCCTAAGCTCATAAGTACAGGTATGACATGGAATATGAGTGTGTTGAGCTGAGTAAGCGTATATGGTTGTGGGTTTTAATCATACATTATGGTTATTAAACCTATTTATGAATAAACCGGCCAATTTATACAAAAATACTTGGTAAAACGGATACTGGCGTTCCTGTGTTTGCAGAGGTATTGTCGTTGTAGATCTCTTGGGATAGAGTATGTCTATCGTACGAGAATAGTATCACAATCCTCTGGAACGCTCGTTTTCATGTTGTTATTGTTCTCTCTGTGTAGAGTGACGCTCCCTTCCTCCTTATTCCGATGTTTTGGTTCTACTTCTAGATTTAATTTTACAGTAACAAGGGAGCCAAGCTATGTTTTGGTGTTAAAAATTATATTCAGTCCTAGTGAACCCTTTTTTATTAAATTTAAGCGCCAGACTGTTGTTTAAAGGAAATTATGAGTAATGTAAATACGTGACGTCGATGACGTCACGGAATCACCCATTCTCTTTTCTTTAAAAGGATAACCATGTTATTATGTGTGTCGGATTTCTGACATAATTCCGAGGGGGGGGGGGAAGAACACGGGTCGAAGTCCCGGTAAGGACTCTGATCACTTTATTCTTCTCCTTCAGAATTATAGTGCTGCTTTAATTTTAGTTTACATTGTTGTGCTGCAGTCCTTTGGGGATGTATGTCCCATACTGGCGTTTCGGGTGCTGGAAGTCGTTGAACGTCTTGTTTTCCTGCCAGTTTTAAAGGAACTAATTTCTCTAATGTTTTGAGAGTAGTGTTGCCTCGGCATTTTACTTTCACTATTCTCAAAATGCCCTGACTATCTGGATGAACAGAGACTATTTGGCCTATAGGCCACTCTGAGCGTGGCCCATCGCTGTCCACCAAAACTTGGTTACCAAGGTTCAAGTTTATTCTGTTGCAGGGGTTGTTTGCCCCGTAATGATACTCCCTCAGAGCAGTAAAGTATTCTCGAGTACATACGTCATTCCACCAACCTATCACCCCTGATAGATGTTTGAAACGTTGAACCAAATCACTCTCTCCGACATATGAAGGATCCTCTGGTTCCTCGTTTGTAAGGGACATAAGGGGTATTGAGAGGTCTCCCATACATCAGATGAGCTGGACTTAATGGTTAACGCTGAAAAACATCAATCAGAGAGGTAGGTAAGTAGTCGGTTATTAACTTGTGCTTCTACCTCTATGACTACAGTTTGGAGCTCCTTTAGGTCAATCTTTTGGTGGTGTACGCTTTTCCGTAGAGAACGTTTCACCGTACCAATCATGCGTTCATAGAAGCCTCCGTGCCATGGTGCTCTGAGAGGTATGAATTTCCAGTGGCACTGCCGTTGACTTAGGGATGTGTGTACCTTTGGGTGTGTCCAGATTTTCCCTCAGACATGCTTCTCCTGCCACTAAGTTGGACCCATTGTCTGAGATCATTAACTAAGGACAGGAACTACGTGAAGCAAACCTGCGCAAAGCCTGTAAGATTGCCTCGGCACTCATATCGGGAGTGACTTCTAGATGGACTGCCCTTGTTTTGGCACAAGTAAAAAGACAGATATAGGCCTTTACTGGTTTTTTGTCCTTGGTGCCTGTTAGTGTTAGTGCTCCTGTGAAATCTACTCCTGTAGTCTCAAAGGGACGAATATGTACAACTCGTTCCTTTGGAAGTGGAGGAGGGCCAGGATATGGACACACTCTGGCATCGTATCTCCGGCAAATAACACAGGATTTAATTATTGATTTTACTGTCTGCCTACCTTGGGATAGCCAGTACTGTTGTCTTAATTCGGTGAGAGTATCAAATACCCCACCATGCAGAGTGCTGTATTAGTGTATGTGTAACACAATTAGTTTGCTTACTATGTGGTGACGAGGAAGCAATATTGGATTTTTTGTTTCCAGATCTATGTCAGCATGCTGCAAGCGGCCTCTGCATCTGATTATGTTATAATTATCGGTGTCTAACCATAGACCCAGATCATTTTGCAGCTTCTTAGGAACATTGTCAAATTCTGTCACGAATGTGTCTGTCTGAGCTCTTTTGACCCAGTACCTTAGGGCACTAGGGAATTTATGCCTGATTCCTATTTCCTTTAAAAAATCAAACACTATTTGGGTGACACCTATTAGTCTGTTCAGTTCAGAGTACCTAGTAGGATCAATTACCAAAGTCCGAGGCAGTTCTGGGTTCTAAGTGGGAACAGTGACATTGGTCACAATGACTTGTGGCTCTTGTTTAGGCCACTGGTCGCTGATTAGCAACTGAGGTCCATTGAACCACATCTCTGCCCTTGTTAATTGCCGTAAAGTCAGGCCTCGGGAGAGATAGTCAGCTGGATTCTCTTTGGTGGGTACATATCTCAGTTTATACTCTGCCGGCAACTCTCATATTTCCTTAACGCGGTTACTCACATAAGGATTCTTACTATTATTGTTTTTAACCCACTGAAGCACTGCCTCATTATCTGACCATACCACTGTTTCTTCAGAGTGGATGTTGCTTAAGGCCTTGATCCGATAATGAGCCAATCTTACACCTAGCAGTAAGGCTGTTAATTCCAGTTGTGGCAATGATCTTTTCTTTAACGGGTTCACTCTGGTCTTTGATGTGAGCAAACTGGCTTGCCCATTTGAAACCAGGTAAGCTACTGTGCCATAAGCCTTTCCTGAGGCATCACAAAATACATGTAGCTTAATTGGTTCTATTTCATTTACTACTGTGTTCTGAGGAAACTTGACAGACTGTAGGATACTTAAATCTTTCACTAGCACCATTTTTCTTGTAAGGTAGGTGTTAGAAGATCATCCCACCCTATCTTTTGTTGCCAACATTCCTGTATTATCAACTTTCCATTAATTAAGATTGGACTTAATAGTCCTAATGGGTTGAAGGGTTTGCTGACTTGTGAGAGTAATTTTCTCATTGTTAAGTTAGTGGTATCTGGCTCCACCTATCTTCTTGAGGTGATTGATTTGATTTTGATTGATTTTACTACTGTGGAAATATGAGAGTTGCCAACAGAGTATAAACTGAGATATGTACCCACCAAAGAGAATCCAGCTGACTATCTCTCCCGAGGCCTGACTTTACGGCAATTAAATACCACCGACTTGATTGTCAACTGATCTGTTGTCGTATCCCATTCGACGCCTAGTACTTTTGTCTTCTCGGGTACCTGGTAGTCAGGAAATTCAGGTGCGATCAGTTGATTTAATTTGGCATTGTCGGAGACCCACGACTGGAGAGGCATATTTGCTCCCATTAATTCTCCATTGGCCTCATGGTTTATGTTCAACAGTTTACTCTCACTGCTGCTTGTTCCTTGGAAATTATTCACATACAAGTTATTGCTAATCTCTGTTTTGTTTGGGCTGTTGGACTTCTTCAAGTGCATATCTAAGGTAGCTTGAAGCAGAAACGATGATGTGGCCCCAAACAAAACAGACGCAAACCTGTAAGTCATTAATTCACTGTTTGGATCGTTAGGATCCTTGATCCATAGGAACTTTGTGTAGTTGTGGTCTTCTTCTTGGAGACCTACCCTAAGGAAAGCCTTGCTCATGTCAGCAGTATATGCGTAAGTCCCAATACGGAACTTTAACAGCACATCGTATAGCCTTTGTGTCAGGCTAAGGCCAGTTTACTCTGGCCTTAAACACTACTCTGCCTTGTCTTAGCACTGCAATTAAATACTATCCATAGTGGGGTAGTAGCAGAATTTTTCAGTACAGCGTGGTGTGGCAGGTAGTGTCCTTCCTTTGGGTTGTCATTTGTGACAACTTCGATAAATTTGTCATCAAGTTGCTTCTGTATTATATAATGGTACAATTTCAAGTTCTCAGGATGTCTTTGTAAGCGCAACACCTGTGATCTTAATTGGTTTTTTGCCATAAAATGGTTGACAGGTAGCTGAGAGTGATTCAGCTTCCATGGTAACCTGACCCAGTATTGATTGTCTCTGTAAATAACTGAGTCAAGGTATTGTTTGTAAGTCCAGTCGTCATCTGGACTAGGTTGTTCAGGGACAATGCCGAGAGTTGCCAGGTCCCATAGCTTATGAACAGGGGGATCAAGCTCATCCTCGGACATGTCTCTGAATTGCAGTGGAGACTGTTCTCCTGGTCATGCAACCAATACTGGGTTGGCATGTTGGTGGTTTGCAGGTGCTGGTTGCTTCAGTTGTAATACTGGGCCTCTTAGCAAATAGCCACCTGCAGATGGTAACAAGTTCATTCCTTGTTTTTCTTCCTTTCCTTTGATAAACGTATGGTAGACATCTGATCCCATAAGGATTCCAATATTGGAAAGGTTGTCTGATGCGATTTTGTCAGCCAATTCGATTCCCTTTCTTTCAGAAATTTGGCTGTTGTCCCTAGACCATATACATACAGGTCTGTTGCGAATCTATCTACTACAAGAGCTTGTATCATTCGGACATAACCGCCTAAACGTACTTTAGGTTGTACTATCTTGAAGACTCGGGCTCCTGAGTAAGTCAGGAATCCTGCTATGTCTATTAGTGCCTCTCGTACAGGTTTGAGTTTCAGGTCATCTACCAACTCCTTTGAGAGAAAAGTCATTTGGGATCCTTAGTCAAATAATCCACGTACGGTGGCTTTGGACTCTCCATTTTTAATGATCAATTGAGCAGTGGGTAGAGCTGATTTATGATCAGACCTTGTTGAGAAGACACTTATGTCAGGTAACACAGTACAAAGCTGTACTGAAGTGGATGTTCCTTCCCCCTCCAGTGGTTTGGGAGACTTTGTACTTGAGTCCGCACAGAGTGCTGTATGGTGTTGACCCTTATGGCATCTATTGCAGGTGCATATTTGAGTTGTACAGGTGTTGGGATTATCTGCCCTTATACACCTGGTACATTTACATAACTCCTTGAGTCGTTTTATGCATGTAGCACGACCAGGGTAAGCTTTGCAATGGTACATGAAATGTGGTTGTTCACAGAACACACTTGGTTTCCAGACGTTAACAGCATCTTGGGGAGTCTCCGGTTTGGGTGATGCATAAACTGTAGGTTTGGAGGGGACCAACTGCATATGTGCCCACACTGCCTTGTTTCCACTTTGGGGAGGGGGAAGATGTTTAAGATTTATTTGGAGTACTGTTTGTACTCTGTTGTTTACTATTAGTGGTAGAAGAAGGTTTAGATGTCGCTTTTCCATCTCGGTTATCTCTTTGTCTTTCTATGATGGAACGCAAACCTTCGTATATCTCATTTACTGTCAGTGAAGATTTGTTATACACGACAAACAACTTATCCAGTACGTCACTGGGTAATTTGCGTTTCATATGGACTTGGAGTATCCAGTTGGATTCGTCCAAGTTGACCTTGTTCTTAAGTGCCTTGAGCAGGGACTCAAGCTCCAATCTAAAGGCTTGGATTGAGTCAGCTGTACTATCTGGAGGGTTAATATCCAACAGCTTCTGGGTTAGAAGTCTGATTGTCCTTTCTGGCTTAGCATAATTATCCTTAAGGAGCTGTACTGCATTGTTATAACCGTCATCTGTAAAGGTCAGATTACAGACCACCTTTAATGCTTCATTCTTTAAGACATCCTGCAAATATGTAAATTTTGTTGTCTTTGCTACATTGGCATTAGAATCCACAGAATCGACAAATTTGTTCCAGAAGTTGTCCCAACTCTCGTCCTCAGTACCAGAGAAAGTTGGGAGACTGAGTGATGGTAATTTGACTTCTGGTTGTGTCGGGTTTTGGGAAGCTGTGGCTGCAATATTTGTATTAGCCACAAGTATGGTTATTAAACTGTCAAAGTGTTGTAACTTTGTATGCATTTTATCTTCGTAATCTGCATTTTCTTGTATTACAACATCCATTGCCTCTTCATTGATATTGGTGGTTGCGAGGATATCCTGATATTTCAGGATTTGCAAGAGCACATGTTGATATTTGATCTTTGCGACCTTATAATAGCCTTCCAGTTCTACATAATTAACTGGAGTTTTTGATTACTTAAATCCTCCCATTTTTTGATCTGTTGGGTTAAGTGGCCCTTCATACCAATGAGGGTTTCCTTTACATTTTTGGCAGTAGACATAATGGCTGTATTTGCTAGACGTGTTGCAAATGTACTAATACTAAGCCTTGTTGGACTGTTTCTGACACTTGAGTTAGAAGAGCCACTAGTTTCCAAACTAGAGCTGTTTATCATTTAAAAAATACACTATATAATCATATACACTATAATTTGAGTGGTAAGCTTGCATCAATGCTGGAAATTCCTCAAGTTAGCCTTTCATTATCACTCTTGGTTGGTACAGAGACGCAGGTTAACACTCAAAGGTGAAATGATTATAGTTAAATTATTGCTAGAGTTATGGTAATATTATGTAGACAACCCAACTCGGGTTGTCATGAGTACTGCATAAAAATATGTACTTGCTAGGTTGTAATATATGTTTAACTCTAGACAAGTGTAAAATTCTTACCCTTACACCAGGTTAGCACAATAAATTAGACTAGGTTGCTGTACAACACCAGCCTAAAAATACCTTACCCTTGTGCAAGAATTAGTTGTAAATAATGTGGCATTCAGTAATTGTTACAGTAATGGTGCAATATTAAAAAGTAATGTTTATATAAACACTTAAAATTATAAAAACCATATACATTTATAAGTAAATTAGCCTCCTATCACCCTCTTGTAACGAAAAAGTAAAATTGTTCTTTTGGTACTGGCCTCGGAAGAATAATAGTGCTTGTTGTAAATTCTGTTTATTATTTGCCGAGATTGAAAAGTTAGGCTAGAAAAATGTAAAATGTATTTCAGTGTCTTCCTGCTATAATTAATGTATATGTAAATATTGTGTAAATATTGAACTAATATTATATATAGATCCTAATCCGGATCATGAATCCGGTTCGTTAAAGACCATATTTTATGTGGAAAAATCCTACCAGCTTTAAATCTTTAATTGACTTTAATTTGATAATTTTATTTGATTAATTTCTTAGTTAGTTCATAGTAATAAGATAGTTAATTAAGCAAGTGAATAAGTGAGTGGACTGTATGTACTGATTCAGCTGTCTGAATTTATCTCACATAATTGGGGGGACAATTTGCAGCTTAAACCACTTTGAGATGGCTCCTTCATAAACCACAAATTGTTTACCTAATCTTCAATATGTAAATTTTAAATCATACCACATATGGTGATCTAATCTACTATTATTATAGCAATATTGAATTATAATTACTAATACTATGTCTACAGTATTGTACAAAAATAGGGGCTTAGTTGTTCCTGTTGATGGGGGACTGCTAAGGCTGTGTAATTGTAGCATCAAAATTGGGTGTGGCTCTGTGCCTCTGAGTGTCACCTAATAGCGGTTGCCTGGAGGCCTACAAAACTTGGTGTCCAGCTAGGTAATAATCTTATATTGAGGGCCCACTGTCTGCTTAGCTTCTTGTAACTCAAAATCACAATTACCTGCCAAGTTTAAAGAAATAATAATGTTTCCCTAAGCTCATAAGTACAGGTATGACATGGAATATGAGTGTGTTGAGCTGAGTAAGCGTACTTGGTTGTGGGTTTTAATCATACATTATGGTTATTAAACCTATTTATGAATAAACCGGCCAATTTATACAAAAATACATGGTAAGACGGATACTGGCGTTTCTGTGGTTGTAGAGGTATTGTCGTTGTGGAATACAAACGCAATGGAATGGAACGCAAACCTTCGGATACAAAAAAAATAAAAATAAAAATAAAATGTTTATTCAGGTAAGGTACATACATACAAGAGATTTTACATAGATTGATAGATTTATAGATAGGGCTAGTACATACAATGCCTAAAGCCACTATTACGCAAAGCGTTTCGGGCAGGAAAAACTTTATTGACTAATACTTAATGAGTATAAAGAATAAAATGGGTTGAGAACAAATAAAAATAAAGATGAAAATGGGGAAACATGGCTGAAAAAGCAGCACAAATACAAATAGGTCGACAAACAACGTTGTTTAAAAAAACAAACATGGGTTGACAATAGTGGGGTAAGGTAGGTTACAGGGAATTTATTAGGTAGTGCTTCGTTTTTATCTTAAACTGGTTGAGAGAGGTACAGTCTTTAACATGGTTGGGAAGGTCATTCCACATTCTGGGTCCCTTGATTTGTAGAGCATTTCTAGTTTGATTAAGTCGTACTATTGGAATATCAAAACTGAATTTATTTCTGGTGTGGTGCTCATGGGCTCTGTTACAACCTTCAATGAAGCTTTTGAGGTCAGGATTGGCATTACAGTTCAGCGTTTTATAAATGTATAATACACATGAGAGAATGTGCAGTGACTTAATATCTAACATATTCAGAGATTTGAGTAGGGGTACCGAGTGATGTCTGGGGCCAGAGTTGGATATTGTCCTAATGGCAGCTTTGTGTTGAATAATTAGAGGACATAAATGATTTTGGGTAGTAGAACCCCAAGCACACAAATACCATAGTTGAGATATGGATAGATGAGGGAGTAATAGAGCGTCACCAGGGCATGGCGGGGTACATAATATATGATCTTAGAAAGAATGCCAACAGTTTTTGAAACTTTTTGTGATATATTTAGAATGTGTCCCTGGAAATTCAGCTTGTGGTCAATGAGAACGTCAAGGAATTTGCCATCTAATTTGTTACAAATTTGGGTATTGTTAATTCTGAGAGTTATTTGATTAGAGGATTTATTGCCAAACAGAATATAGAATGTTTTGTCAATGTTAAGGGTGAGTTTGTTGGCAGTTAGCAAAAGATGGACTTTATTTAGCTCAGTATTTACTGTGGTATTTAGAGCAAGGGGGTCAGGACTGGAGTAAATGAAGGTTGTGTCGTCAGCAAATAGAATTGGTTTGAGGTGTTGGGAGGCATTTGGAAGATCATTAATGTAGATGAGAAAGAGGAGAGGGCCAAGTATGCTGCCCGGAGGAACACCAATGTTGATGGGTAGGGTGGGAGAAATTGAATTATTCACAGAAACATACTGGAGCCTGTCAGTATGGTAAGATTTGAGGTATTGCTGCTAAACACCTCAAATGACATGGTGGAAGTGCTGATAATCAAAATAGAGATTCTAAATGTAGTTATTGTCCTTGTATATAAGTCACAGGAGGCAAGCCCTCAGCAGTTTAAAGACCAACTAATGAAAATCGAACTCTGCTTAGAAAACCTCACAAATCCAGCTCCAAACATCATCCTGCTTGGGGACTTCAACCTACGGCACCTGAAATGGAAGCACCTGGCTAATACAGTATTATCAGAAAGAATACCAGGAAGTAGCCTAAATGAACAGGCACATGCAGATGACCTGCTACGGATGTGTGACAGGTTTGCCTTAAACCAGCAAATAGTAGAACCAACTAGGAAGGAGAACACGCTGGACCTCATTTTCACTAATAATGATGAATTGATCAGGAACATAATGATTACAAATACCTGTTACTCAGATCACAACTTAATTGAAGTTATGACAACCATGGGGAGTAGACCTTCAAAACCAGTCCAGATTCCTGGTGGAGGAGATTTCAGCAAATTCAACTTCAATAATAAACAGACAAACTGGGAGCAAATAAACCAGGACTTCACAGAAATAAACTGGGAAGAACAGCTAGAAAATGCAAAACTGAACCAGTGCCTGGAAAAAATAAGCTCAGTAGCACTAGAAATATGTTCAAACCGCATACCCCTAAGAAAAAAGAGAAAGAGATGCAGATTGGAACGAGAACGTCGTTCCCTATATAGGCGAAGAAAACGAATCGCAGAACAACTTGAGAGTCGCACCCTATCTCAAGAACGGCGAAGAAGGTTAGGTAGAGAAATAGAAACAATTGAACGGAAGCTACAAGAATTATACAAAACCCAGGAGAGGCAAAGAGAGCAAAAGGCCATCAGTGAAATAGAGAGAAATCCGAAATATTTTTTCTCCTATGCAAAATCAAGAAAAAAAAAAAAAAAAAAAAAAAAAAAAAACATCTAGTATCGGGCCCCTGCGAAAGGGAGATGGAACTTTCACCGATGACAACAAAGGAATGAGCGAGCTACTGAGGAAGCAGTACGACTCTGTTTTCAGCGAGCCATTAAACATACTAAAGATTGATAACCCAAATTAATTTTTCATGGATATGATACCAACATCAAATCATATATCAGACGTGACCCTATCCCCACTGGATTTTGAAGAAGCCATAAACAGTATGCCTATGCACTCTGCACCAGGCCCGGATTCTTGGAACTCCATATTCATAAAGAACTGTAAAAAACCACTATCGCAGGCCCTCCACATTCTGTGGAGACAAAGCCTAGATACTGGCGTTATTCCTAATATACTAAAAACAGCAGAGCTAGCACCACTTCCTAAATGAGGAAATAAGGCAGAGGCAAAAAATTACAGACTGATAGCACTAACATCGCACATCATAAAAAATTTTGAGAGAGTGCTAAGAAGTAAGATCACAAAATACATGGAATCCCAGCATCTCCATAACCCCGGACAACATGGTTTCAGAACAGGGCGCTCTTGCCTGTCGCAGTTGCTGCACCACTATGATATGGCATTAGATGCTATGGAAGACAAACAAAACGCTGATGTAATTTACACAGATTTCGCAAAAGCTTTTGATAAATGTGACCATGGTGTTATTGCACATAAAATGCGTTCAAAAGGAATTACCGGAAAAATAGTCAGATGGATCTACAATTTCCTGACCAACAGAACCCAATGTGTAATAGTCAACAAAATAAAATCCAGCCCATGAACCGTGAAGAGCTCAGTTCCCCAGGGTACTGTGCTTGCTCCAGTACTTTTTCTCATCCTCATATCGGACATAGACAAGAACACAACCTATAGCACTGTATCATCCTTTGCAGATGACACTAGGATCTTCATGAGAGTAGGCAACATAGAGGACATGGCAAACCTCCAGTTAGATGTAGATCAGGTCTTTCTATGGACTACAGAAAATAATATGGTGTTTAACGAAGATAAGTTCCAGCTCATGCACTATGGAAAAAATGAAAATATAAAAACGGAAACCACGTACAAAACTCAGGCAAATCATAACATGATTTGAACAAAAAGGCAATGTAAAGGATCTGGATGTACTCATGTCGGAAGACCTTACCTTTAAAGAACACAATAAAGTAGCTGTCACAACTGCAAGAAAAATGACAGGTTGGATAACAAAAACTTTTCACACTAGAGATGCTATACCGATGATGATACTTTTCAAAACACTTGTGCTCTCTAGAGTGGAGTACTGCTGCACAATGACCGCCCCTTTCAAAGCTGGAGAAATTGCTGACCTGGAGCTGAGGTGCCATAGGCACAATCAG
The DNA here is from genome assembly GCF_040958095.1 of Procambarus clarkii. NCBI lineage: Eukaryota > Metazoa > Arthropoda > Malacostraca > Decapoda > Cambaridae > Procambarus > Procambarus clarkii. The sequence continues at coordinate 2,670,107 of NC_091203.1, forward strand.
AGAACACTGTATAAACATCAGAGGTCCGAGGTTGTTCAACGTCCTCCCAGCAAGCATAAGAAATATTGCCGGAACAACCGTGGACATTTTCAAGAGGAAACTAGATTTATTCCTCCAAGGAGTGCCGGACCAACCGGGCTGTGGTGGGTATGTGGGCCTGCGGGCCGCTCCAAGCAACAGCCTGGTGGACCAAACTCTCACAAGTCGAGCCTGGCCTCGGGCCGGGCTTGGGGAGTAGAAGAACTCCCAGAACCCCATCAACCAGGTATCAACCAGGAGAGCGTGCAGAGATCCTTTACTGCTAGAATCCACTCAGTAAAACATCTAAACTATTGGGACCGACTAAAGAGCCTAAAACTGTACTCCCTTGAGAGCAGGCGGGAGAGGTACATAATAATTTACACGTGGAAAATATTAGAGGGGCTGGTTCCAAACCTGCACAAAGAAATAACATCACATGAGACCAGAAGACATGGCAGGATGTGCAGAATACCCCTGTTAAAAAGCAGAGGTGCAACAGGTACTCTGAGAGGGAACTCTATCAACATCAGAGGCCCAAGACTGTTCAACACGCTTCCACTACACATAAGGGGCATAACTGGCCGACCCCTAACAGTGTTCAAGAGAGAACTGGATAAGCACCTCCAAAGGATACCTGATCAACCAGGCTGTGACTCATACATCAGGCTGCGAGCAGCCGCGTCCAACAGCCTGGTTGATCAGTCCGGCAACCAGGAGGCCCGGTCGACGACCGGGCCGCGGGGACGTTAAGCCCCGGAAGCACCTCACGGTAACCTCAAGGTAAGGTAAGGTTGCAGGGAGTGTCCTCTGACTCCATAATGATGTAATTTAAGAAGAAGGTTTTGGTGGTTGACAGTGTCAAAAGCCTTCCGCAGGTCCACAAATAACCCAACAGGGAACTCATTTTTATCAAGAGCTGCATGAATCAAGTTAATCATACTAATAAGTGCATCGTTAGTGCTTTTTGGGGGTCTGAAGCCATATTGACAAGAGCTAAGTATTATGTGTTTGGCTAGATAAGAGTAAAGCTGCTTGTAGATTAGTTTTTCAAATATTTTTGATAAGTTAGGCAGGATTGATATAGGTCTGTAGTTGTTAACATCTGTGAGATCACCACATTTGTGGACAGGGGTTACTCTCGCTTTTTTTACCATATCTGGAAAGGTTTGGAGTTCAAGTGACTTGTTGAAGAGCAATGCAATAGCAGGGGCTAAAGAACTGGAGGCTTTTTTGTAAATTAAGGTTGGTATCTCCTCAAGGGCACTAGACTTGGTTTTAAGGGAAAGGATTATCTCATTAACGTCAGTGGAATTAGTAGGCTCTAGGTACAGAGACTGTGGATAGTTACCTGTAAGATAGTCCTTAATATCAGTACTCGAAGATGGAATATCATTTGCAAGGGATGTCCCAATGGAAGAGAAGAACCTATTGAACTCAATAGCAGAATCAGAGGCTGAGAGCTGACCATCGTTATTTGACAGGAGTGTTGGTTTGTTATTTAAAATCTTCTTGGATCCCAATATTTGTGAAATTGTGCTCCAAGTTTTTTTAATGTTGCTCTTTATTTGAGTAAATTTATCTTCGTAGTACTTAGTTTTGGCTCGTCTAAATATTTTAGATAGCAATAATGAGTAATTCTTTGAGAATTCTCTGGAGGTGGTTCCTAACCTATACTTCTTCTCAAGGTCATGTTTTTTTATTAATGGATTTAAGTATTTCCTTTGTAAGCCAAGGATTGTTAAGCCTTTTGGTTGTGACTTGTTTCGTAAGTATAGGACAGTGGGTGTTATAAAGGTTGAAAGTTTTTTGAAGAAAAGATTACACTGCTAGGTTGATGTTCCCTATGTTACCTAACTCGGACTCCCAGTTGACATTATCAGCAGCAGTTATAAAATTGTCTATAGCAGTTTCATTGTGCAGCCTAAAGCTTAACTCCCTTGTCTCTAGAGGCGGTTTGTTAATGTTTGTTAAGAGAAATGTGGGGTAATGGTCTGTAGTGCTATCGGTGATTATACCTGAAGTAAGCAGAGAGGTTATGTTGGTCCAGATGTGATCTAGAGTCGTGGCAGTACTATCAGTGATTCTAGTAGGTCAAGTGATTAAGGGTATGAGGAAGCAGGAATTCATACAGTTGAGGAAGCTAACAGCAGTAGGGTGTTCAGGCTCGCAGAGCTCAATATTAAAGTCCCCTGCGATAATTAGATGGTTTTTGTTCAGTCTGTTAACTAATATTAGATTTCTAAGGTTTGAGTTGAATTCGGACACATCAGTGTTAGGAGTTCTACAGACTGCACCCACAGACAGGACAGACTCAGCACCCTTGACTCTGAAACTGCCGAAGATATACGCCCCACAGCAGTCTCTAGTTCTAATTACTTTTAAGCATGTTAGTTCTTGGTGGTAGTAAAGAGCAGTACCACCACCTTTCTGATTTTGACGACAGTTGTGAATTGCCGAGTAGTTAGGCATGTTAAAGAGTTGAGTAGTATCCTCTTTCAACCACGTTTCAGTAAGTATAATAAAAGAGAATTTGTTGTCAATAGTTTCAATCAAGGCACTAACATCATCGAAGTGTTTACCTAGGGATCTAACATTCAAGTTGATTACAGACATATTGTGATTATGTGTTAATACATTGTTTACATCATGTGCTGTAAAATATCTGCAATTTTGATCATTAAAGTGATGATTGTCATAGAGTGTGGATAAGAGGTTTAGTTCTGGGTCTATACTTGTCTGCATAAAAAGGCTGGTTGTAGGAAAACAAGGCAAGAATGGCAATTACAAAATAGAATTTTGATATAGAAGGGGGAAAAATATATAAACAAGACTATACAATACAAAAACAAAATGAACAAAAAAAAGAAAAATGAGGTAGATTGCTTACAATTACTCTCAGGTACACTGTAAGTAACAATTTGCAATTTGCAATTTGAGACACAGGCAAAGCCATGGGTACAATGGAGTAAGGGAGTATGGCGAGGCTAGGCAAACTAGGTAATAAATGAAATCAAAGAAAAAAGTTGAATAATAAACATAGGCAAATTTAAGCTAATGATTATTAACTATAAATAGTTCAGTTATGACTGTATAATTAATAAGACCTAAAGAAATATTAATGCACTCAATTAAGTCCAGTAAATGACTAGTAAAGAGTAAATTAAAAATTAATTAAAAAAGTGAAACAAGGAGACTTAGGATACCTAGCCCGCACTAGGTGACAAGAGGGTTAATTAAGTTGATTCATTGAGAGTGATAATAAGGTGAGGCAAAGCACATTGGGAGAGGAAAGTGTTGAGGTTCTCTTCATTAGCAATTGTAAACATTTTACCCCCTGCAGTCTTTCTCACTTTAATCAAGCCATCTCTAACGAAGCCATGATGAATCGCATCTGGGTTTTGATGACGGATTTGACGCAGGCGGTAGAGGAGTTGCTGTCTTGTCCTAGTCAAGCACTCGTTGATGTATATTCCCTTCTGTTGGGATGCAGCTGTCCAGACAAGATAAGATTTCATGGACCGGGAAGTCAGCTTCAGGCGAATTTTCCGCTGGTTCTGTCTTGATGGATTCTTTTTGCCTACTCTGTAGGCAGCAATAATGTCTGTTTTGTTTAGAATGACCATGGTAATCCCCTTTGGAAGTTCCTCATCTCATATTTTCCTCTTCGGTAATTCAGTCTTTTCCCTTCCAATCCCATCCTTGGAAAGGTCATTCCTACCTCCACCAAGTACTCAAATGTACTGTGTACTGTGTATGTAGGAGAGTGTGTTGTGATAGTGCTGTGAGTGGGAGAGTGTGTAGTGGTAGTACAGTGTGTGGGGGTGTGTAGTGGTATTACTGAATGTTGTGGAGGGTATGTGTGGTGGAAAAACTGTGTGTGGAAATTGTGTAGTTGGTTGTACTGTAAGTGGGGGAGAGTGTGTAGTGGTAGTACTGTACTCACCTAGTTGTGTTTGCGGGGGTTGAGCTCTGGCTCTTTGGTCCCGCCTCTCAACCGTCAATCAACAGGTGTACAGATTCCTGAGCCTAACGGGCTCTATCATATCTACACTTGAAACTGTGTATGGAGTCAGCCCACATCACCCCCTAATGCATTCCATTTGTCAACAACTCTGACACTAAAAAAGTTCTTTCTAATATCTCTGTGGCTCATTTGGGCACTCAGTTTCCACCTGTGTCCCCTTGTGCGTGTTCCCCTTGTGTTAAATAGACTGTCTTTATCTACCCTATCAATTCCCTTCAGAATCTTGAATGTGGTGATCATGTCCCCCCTAACTCTTCTGTCTTCCAGCGAAGTGAGGTTTAATTCCCGTAGTCTCTCCTCGTAGCTCATACCTCTCAGCTCGGGTACTAGTCTGGTGGCAAACCTTTGAACCTTTTCCAGTTTAGTCTTATCCTTGACTAGATATGGACTCCATGCTGGGGCTGCATACTCCAGGATTGACCTGACATATGTGGTATACAAAGTTCTGAATGATTCTTTACACAAGTTTCTGAATGCCATTCGTATGTTGGCCAGCCTGGCATATGCCGCTGATGTTATCCGCTTGATATGTGCTGCAGGAGACAGGTCTGGCATGATATCAACCCCCTAGTCTTTTTCCTTCTCTGACTCCTGAAGAATTCCCTCTCCCAGATGATACCTTGAATCTGGCCTCCTGCTCCCTACACCTATCTTCATTACATTACATTTGGTTGGGTTAAACTCTAACAACCATTTGTTCGACCATTCCTTCAGCTTGTCTAGGTCTTCTTGAAGCCTCAAACAGTCCTCTTCTGTCTTAATCCTTCTCATCATTTTAGCATCGTCCGCAAACATTGAGAGAAATGAATCGATACCCTCCGGGAGATCATTTACATATATCAGAAACAAGATAGGACCGAGTACAGAGCCCTGTGGGACTCCACTGGTGACTTCACGCCAATCGGAGGTCTCACCCCTCACCATAACTCTCTTCCTATTGCTTAGATACTCCCTTATCCACTGGAGCACCTTACCAGCTACCCCTGCCTGTCTCTCCAGCTTATGTACCAGCCTCTTATGCGGTACTGTGTCAAAGGCTTTCTGACAATCCAAGAAAATGCAGTCCGCCCAGCCCTCTCTTTCTTGCCTAATCTTTGTCACCTGATCATAGAATTCTATCAAGCCTTGAAGGCAAGATTTACCCTCCCTGAAACCATGTTGGCGATTTGTCACGAAGTCCCTTCTCTCCAGATGTGTTACCAGGTTTTTTCGCACGATCTTCTCCATCACCTTCCATGGTATACAAGTCAAGGACACTGGCCTGTAGTTCAGTGCCTCTTGCCTGTCGCCCTTTTTGTATATTGGGACCACATTCGCTGTCTTCCATATTTCTGGTAGGTCTCCCGTCTCCAGTGACTTACTATACACTATGGAGAGTGGCACGCAAAGTGCCTCTGCACACTCTTTCAGTACCCATGGTGAGATCCCATCTGGACCAACAGCCTTTCTAACATCCAGATCCAGCAGGTGTTTCTTGACCTCCTCTCTCGTAATTTCGAACTCTTCCAAGGCCGCCTGGTTTACCTCCCTTTCTCCTAGCACAGTGACCTCACCTTGTTCTATTGTGAAGACCTCCTGGAACCTCTTGTTGAGTTCTTCGCACACCTCTCTGTCATTCTCTGTATACCTGTCCTCGCCTGTTCGAAGTTTCAAAACCTGTTCTTTCACTGTTGTTTTCCTTCTGATGTGACTGTGGAGTAGCTTTGGTTCGGTCTTGGCTTTATTTGCTATATCATTTTCAAAACTTTTCTCTGCTTCTCTTCTCACCCTGACGTACTCATTCCTGGTTCTCTGGTATCTCTCTCTGCTTTCTGGTGTTCTGTTATTCCGAAAGTTCCTCCACACCCTATTGTTCAGTTTCTTCGCTTCCATACATGCCCTATTATACCATGGATTCTTCTGTTGCTTCTCGGATTTTTCCCTTTGGGCCGGGATGAACCTGTTTACTGCCTCCTGACACTTTTGGGTAACATAGTCCATCATACCATGTACAGACTTATCTCTGAGGTCTGTGTCCCAAGGTATTTCACTTAGGAAACTTCTCATCTGTTCATAATTCCCCTTTCGGTATGCCAGCCTTTTGATTCCTAGTTCGTTTTTGGGGGAGATAAGTCCTAGCTCTACCAGGTACTCAAAGTTCAATACACTGTAGTCACTCATTCCCAAGGGCGCTTCCATCTTAACTTCCCTTATATCCCACTCATTTAGGGTAAATATCAAATCAAGCATTGCTGGTTCATCTTCTCCTCTCATTCTTGTCGGTTCTTTGATGTTCTGGCTTAGAAAGTTTCTTGTTGCCACGTCCAGCAGCTTAGCTCTCCATGTTTCTGGTCCTCCATGTGGGTCTCTGTTCTTCCAATCTATCTTCCCATGATTGAAGTCTCCCATAATTAGTAGTCCAGATCCATTCCTGCTAGCAACAGAAGCTGCTCTTTCTATTATGTTAATGGTGGTCATGTTGTTTCTATCATATTCCTGTCTAGGTCTTCTGTCATTTGGTGGTGGATTATATATGACTACGACTATAATTTTTTTCCCTCCATTTGTTACAGTACCTGCTATGTAGTCACTGAAACCTTCACAGCCCTGAATATCCATCTCCTCAAGATCCCAGCCTTTTCTTACCAGCAGAGCTACACCACCCCCACCTCTTCCTTCCCTCTCTTTCCTCATAACATAATAGTCCTGTGGGAACACTGCGTTTGTTATCGTTTTCGTGAGGGCTATTATGTCTGGGTTTTCCTCTAGTACCAGTTCTCCAAGCTCATTTGCTTTATTTGTAATTCCATCTATGTTATTGTACATCGCTTAGAGGCTCACTTTCTTCTGTCCCTTCTCAAATCGCCTCCTTGGTGAGTGTTCTGCTGGTGGGGGAGGCTGTTCTATGGGTGTGAGGACCTGTGAGGTGGATAACAGGGTCTCAGCGGATACTGGGATGAGGGGCGGGGGGATCCAGTGAAGGGGGAGGGACAATGAGGGTATGGGGTGAAAGGGGAGGGAGGACGGGAAGAAAAGGGGGGGAGGGAGGACTCGGGAGGAGGGGAGGGGTAGAAATGTGGGGATTGGGTGTGGGGGGAGGGAGATTTGGCTGAACATTTGAGTGGGGGCAGGGAGGGTTTGGGGTAGGGGGGTTTTCTATGCAGAGGAAGGAGGCGGGGTTGTCCTCCCTTCTGGTGTTACTGGGTAGCTGGTTGTGGGTTCCCCCCTCTCCTCTGGGGGTGTTGTGTTGGGAGCTGTGACTTCCTGGTTATCCCCTCTCGCCCTGCGCCTCTTCCTTGCTTCTGCCGCCACGGCTCTCTCCTCCCTTGTCATGTCTCTCTGGAGGAATACATTTTTTAATTTTCCCACTTTTTCAGGGAGCTCTTCCTTGATAGGATCTTCTCCTTTGGGCTCTCGTTTGCAAACACTATCTTTATCATTCGGTCTCGGTCTTTGTTGTACCAGCCTAGCCTGAAAACCTTCTTAATGCTATGCTCAGCCCCTTCCATGTCTAGTGCCTTTAGTACTTCATTCACTGCTGCTTTGTCCTTGTCATTCCATTCTGTCCTATTAGAGCCTTCCTGCTCTTTAATACCCACAACAACCACTGATCTTTTCCTTTCCAGCAGTTGGCTAGTGGAGCGTGCCGCCTCCTGTGAGGTGGCTGCTTTCATAGCCACCTCCATCACTGCAGTCATTACTTCAGAGTTATTTTTTTTTTTAGCATTTCTGCAAATGTTGCTTTTATTGTGGCATTCTCATCCAAAAAACTATTACCACCTTCTCCCTGGATGGTTTTCTGATTCTCAGCCTCGATACCATTCTCTTTGAGGGCTCTAATCTCCTCCTTTGCTGCTGTCAGCTCTCTTTTCAGGTTGCTTATTTCGTTCTTCATTTCCTGCATCACTTCTTGCATCTCACTCTTGATGTCGTCCAGAAACTGGGTGAACATTTCCTTCATTTCATCACCTTGGCTCTTCCCTGTTCCCCTGGTACCTCTGGCTGCCATGCTTGACCCTGTTCCTATAGTTGTGCCGTGATAGGATTTGTCAGGAGGGCAGAGCAGGATGGGGGAGGGAGAGAGAGAGAGAGAGAGGAAGAGAGAGAGAAAGAGAGAGAGAGAAAGGGAGTGATAAAGGGAGAGATAAGTGGGTGGGTGGGGGGGATCCGACCCTTCCTCTGAAGTGAGAAGAAAGTAGAAGGGGAGGGGGGGAGGAGATGAAGAGAGAGGTGGGAGGGAGAGAGGGAGAGAGAGGAGAGGGAGAGAGATGGAGAGGGAGAGAGGGGGGGAGGTGTGTGTGTGTGTGTATGTATGTGTGTGTGTGTGTGTGTGTGTGTGTGTGTGTGTGTGTGTGTGTGTGTGTGTGTGTGTGTGTTGTGTGTGTGTGTGTGGGCAGAGAGGGAGGGGGAAGGAAAGAGAGGAAGGGAGAGGGAGAGAGAGAGAGAGAGAGAGAGAGAGAGAGAGAGAGAGAGAGAGAGAGAGAGAGAGAGAGAGAGAGAGAGAGAGAGGGAGAGAGAGAGAGTGGGAGAGAGGGAGAGAGTGGGGAGGGGAAGAGTGTGTGTATGGGCGATGCGGGGGACTGGGGGTGGGGGGGGCGGAGATGGCGACCAGGTCAGGTCAGGTCAGATGGGGGGTCAAGAGGGGGGGGATAGTAAGGTCCCGATCCCAGGTGTTAATGCCTTTTCCACTGACTGAACGATTGTGTGTGTGTGTGTGTATGTGCGTGTGTGTATGTGTGTCTGTTTTAGCGTGTGCACACTTGTGTGCGTGTATACGTATGTGGGCGGGCGTGCGTGTATGTGTCAAGATATCCCTTATGCGTTACCTCCGCCTGAATGAGCCACCCTGAGATTTTTAAATAAATATGATATCCTGAACAAGAATTTGATAATATTTTACCTCAATCTGATTAATTGACCAGAGAGGGGGTACATATCAGTCTCCTCCTGCTCACACAACCAGATGAGTAAGGACGATGTATGATGACAATGGTTATCCGTCGTTGTCTCCCACTAGGTGATTCACTAAGTGCTGGTAGATTGATGAGGTCGGTTCTTCTCTGTCTACACAAAGCTCTGGAATCAGTCACTGTATCGTTGTGTGACAGTTCACTAATTCACTGTACCACTGATCACAGTCACCACTCAACAGCACAATCAGGTAGTTCCACGGCAGGGCGTCCCACCCGGTCAGGTCGCACACTTACATGCACCGGTGATGCCACTAGCTCCACTTTGGTTTCTTCGCCAAATCTTCGCACTATCGCTAGCGATATGACTATGCTATGTTGCACCCTGCTAGCTACACACTGCGAGAAGCCAAATACTATGATCTAGCCTCTATACTCCTTCGATGTCAGGAGAAATTGACGAATTTCCGCGGACCTCACTAATCGTGTGTCTCCCCTACCATCTCCCAGTCACAGTGTGTGGGGGAGAGTGTGTACTGGTGGTACTGTGTGTGGGGAGAGTGTGTAGTGGTAGTAATGTGTGTGGGGGGAGAATGTGTAGTGGTAGTATTGTGAGTGGGGGAGAATGTGTAGTGGTAGAACTGTGTGTTGGGGAGAATGTGTAGTTGCATTACTGTGTGTGTGGGGTAGAGTACGTAGTGGAAGTACTGGGTGGGGGTGAGTGTGCGGGGGAGAGTGTGTAGTGGTAGAACTATGTGTGTGTGGGGGGGTGTGTGTAGTTGTAATAGTGTGTGTGACGGAGAGTGTGTAGTGGTAGTACTGTGTGTGGGGGACAGTGTGTAGTGTCCGTACTGTGTACTGGGGTGAGTGTGTAGTGTAAATACTGTGTGTGCGCAGGAGAGTGTGTAGAGGTAGTACTGAGTGTAGGTGAGTGTGTGTAGTGGTAGTACTGTGTGTGAGGGAGAGTGTGCAGTGGAAGTACTGTGAGTGGGGGGAGTGTGTGTAATGATAGTACTGTGTGTGTGGAACAGTGTGCAGTGGTAGTACTGTGTGTATGGGGGGGGAGAGTGTATAGTGGTACTACAGTGTGTGGGGGGGAGAGTGTGTACATCAGCGTAAGCGTCCACGAGGTGAGAGGTCAGTACAAAGTAGAGTAGTATAAGTGTTTTGGAAATGCCACCAGGCAATTGTGTGTTTATTTTGCTTATCTTTATCCTATTAGCGTATTACAATCTTCATATAAGAAATTATTGGGTTTGCAATTTGATTATTTATATGTATCCTAGTTAATTAATTATTTGAATCTTTTTTTTTTTGAGATATATACAAGAGTTGTTACATTCTTGTACATCCACTAGTATGCGTAGCGTTTCGAGCAGGTCCCTGGAATACGATCCCCTGCCGTGAAGAATCGTTTTTTCATCCAAGTACACATTTTACTGTTGTGTTAAACAGAGGCTACAGTTAAGGAATTGCGCCCTAATTTCATTTATCTTTATTCTTAATTGTAATATACATATAGTGACCTTGTTTATTTATATTCAATCATATTAACTGTCAGTTGTTTGTTCTTCTATTTGTTCAAGTTCTTTCAATATTACTATTATTAGTTAAATCTTTTTTTAAGTTCCTCATTGTATCCAACACCATATTTTCGGATTTTTAAAACTGTCGATTATTATCTATTTTTTACCTTTCGATCACTTAGATGTTAAATGAAACTGGTAACATCTATGCAATCGCGATATAAATATGAGGGGTTCATATCACAGCAATACCGTTTATATGCATAAGGTCTGTGGTCGCTGCAATACATATTAATTAGCAGGTACAGAGTTTGCATATTCACTTTATTTGATTTGTTTAAAATGGTATATTTAGTGCACAAGTTTATTTCATTTTCCTTAATTTTTTATTAATAAATAACATTGTTGTAAACTGTTTAATTATCTCATTATATTTACCTTCTTCTTCTTCATTATAAATTAAAATTTAAATATAGAAAGTTTACATATTGTATGTAGGTTCTCACTGCATGAAAGTTTATTACTTGTTTATCTCATGAGAGCTGCAACATTAACTATAGAACTGTAATTACAAGTTAAGACTATTTTATATTAACCCATCTAACACCACCCACCTTATGGCTGGAAGACTTGGCTGTAATGAATGAAGGCCAGCTAGTCAACGCTGTCCAAGGATTGGTATTACAATGTCTAATTAGTGATCACTTTCCCATATTAAGTACATTCATCCCTATAAGGTAATAACCATTGGTAAAACTTTTATCCTGGGTAAAATAACTTATTTACATTAACGCTGTAAGTTAACAATGCACTGTACTTGTTTGCAGGCGATGAGTCACAATAACCTGGCTAAAGTATGTTGACCAGACCACACACTAGAAGGTGAAGGGACGACGACGTTTCGGTCCGAGAATGGTCCAGAACGGACCCAAACGTCGTCGTCCCTTCACCTTCTAGTGTGTGGTCTGGTCAGCTGTACTTGTTTAATTAAAATGGCTTAAAGGTGAATATCCTGAGAATAACCTTGTATATTAAACTAAGTAAGTGTAACAAGGGTAAATGTAATGGTGTGTAACTTCCAGAGATAAGTCTTACAATGGGGACTTACATTAGTAAAAGTACTACCTTGGGTAAAATGACAATGTAATACTGTAACATTCTAACATTCTATGCGGTTAACATTGAATTGCCGGAGGGAGGGGAAGAGGGGCAAACGGAGGCCCCCTCCCCTTCCCTGTTAGATTAAGCACTTGCCCAAAACTATGTGGCTATGCAATAATTGTAAGAACACCACTGTTATATACTCTGACAAATCCAATGTACCTTCTTGTATATAACACAAACAAATGTGTAAATAAATAAATATTGAATTGATAAATTTAATGACTTTGGATGAGATGGGATAGATAGTAATTTCTTTGGAAGCACACTATTGGATGAGAAGGGAGGATAGTAATTTACAGGATCCCCGGGATCCTCATGAAATGAATTGTTTGTGTATTTGCTATTTGTACCCATAGGCTCAAGCTGTTAGCTTTTGGATTCCGCCTTTCTAACCATCTGCTGTCTAATGTACTGACTCCCGACCTAATTTTCTCTCTTATCTAGTATTACACACACATTTTCAGGATAAAGATTCAGAGAATCTGATTCCTTTCACATCACTAATCTGATGTCTTTCTGCTCACTTAGAAAGTCCTCTGTCATATATGGTGCAATAAACCCATCTGGCCTTGTTGCTTTCTATTGATAATAACTTTAGTCTCCACAAACATGTGTGCTTGGGTAACATTTAAAAAGACATTCTTAATGGTTCAACTATAGACGAATGTGACAGAAATGCTACTGGATTTTTGTAGTCTCAATTCTTATCTGATCAGAAATGTCAATTAAAATGTTTTACTGGTTACTGGTACAGTAGTAGTTCTGCTTAGAGCTAGCTATACGCTACTAATTCCATTTGAATACTATAATTCTAAAACATATTTTCATGCACTCAAAAGATCTTGAACTTATCAAATGAGGAGTGAATGTATATATTCTTCAAGGAATGAGTATGGGGTGCAAAATAAACTACTAATCACATGATATGACACTATGATATTCGTGCTCTACTTTGGGGTAAATCAAATACATGATTATTTTCAAAATATATACTTTAATGACAAATATTTGAAAAGATATTTAAAGTTGAAATATTTATCTTTAAAAACGATAAAACCTCCTTGCATTACACAAGTATTGATGAAATACGACATATTTACCGACTATAATGATGGCATTGAATGTAGTGTTTATGTGTCCGGATACCGGCGATCATGAATTATTACTTATTTAAAAATATAATGTCTTTCACATAAATTATATATATTACTTGAAATGTAGTTACAATAACGTCTACATCTCTGCTTTTCTTCTGACATATAAATCTTGAAGGTTAATTAGCATATATATGCATGTTAATTAGACAATTATTTGCTGGTGTGTAGCTCTCCACACACCCAGAGCGGGTCCATGTATTTTCCCAAAGCTACATCCATAGTTATCTAGTGCTACTCCGGCCTTCTAGCATTACACAAGTAACGAAGATATATGACATATTTACCCCCTATAATGATGTTATTGAATGTATTAATAATATGAATGCATGTTAATTATACAATTGATTGGCTAATATATATGGTTCTACACACACACCCAGAGCGAGTCCATGTATTTACCCAAAGCCACCCCTAGCTACCTAATCATACCCCTAAATTTCCTTGCATTATATAAGTAATGAAGAAATACGACATATTTATCTTATTATAATTATGGTATGTAATGTAGAATTTGGAAAAAATATGGATTTACTCTAAACTAATCTCTGGATATGTAAATAAGTACATAGTAGTTCAAGCAGCGAACGCATACCAGCGAATAATCATCAGCATCTATATAACAAAACTATTGTCCCATTGAGTTAATTTCACTTCCAGACATTTATTTTTCAATACAACTTCAATATTTTCTGGCTATTTATGCTAAATATTATTGCAACTATGCATTATTGTAGTTTATATTATTATTTCAATTTGTTACAATTTGAGCAGAGAAGTGCGACGTGTGTACAAGAGGCTGATATGCCAGTAAACACTCTCCAGGCAACAATCTGTCTTGGATAAGTCGCTCCACAACATTGACGCTTGGATCGTCGACTTGATTTGGCGTCACCAGCTTTTCGTCTAATTTCTTTATAAAAAGATACTTTTTCAGATTAAAATGATGTTTTTTCGTGTTGAACATTTAGTACCAACATTATAATGAATAAATATAACATATTTATTCATTACTAACGTATTGCCAGGAAGCTTTATGAAGCTTGTGTAGCTTGTGGTAATTAGATGGACCCCTGGTCATGTTTAAAAGCAAGGCAGGGTTAGGCTAGGCAAGACTAGGTAAGGGTATACTGGGATAGGCTTGGCTACGGTTGGCTAGGAAGAGGTAAACGAGGAAAAGCAAGTTTGTGCAAGCACTATGCACAGCTAGAATGAACTATGCTAAGATGGTTTAAGCTGGGCTAGGCTAGGATAAGCTAGGCGGGGCTTTGCAGGCCCCGCAGGGCCCCGGTTGACCAGTGGAGTCTAATGGTCTAACCTTCTATCTAGTTTGCTGACCTAAGAGTGTAAATGCCTAGCCCCTAACCCGCTGCAATATTATTATAAAAGAAATATTACTTATTATAATCTTAAATACTAAATACCTGGATAACACAGGTCACCTGCACCATGCCTTCTTCTAGATAGTAGGTGCAGTTTGCATGAAGGGTTTGTCTTCCCGATGACTGCACCAGTACAGATGTTGGTAGAGGCGTTTATGTTGAGGTTGATAAGAGTTTCAAAAGTACTTGTTACGTTGTGCTGTAGACAGAGGAGCGACGACTAAAACAGAGGTGTATGTTAGAGGGAGACTTACCGCACCGTAGGGTGGTGTGTTGTGTTTATGGCGTCAGCTGATCCTTGATGCTGCGATAACGGAATTCTTTTACTTGAAATAATAATTAGATTATTAATAATTAACGTAATTTTTACTCAAGATTCACAAAAATCATTAACACTATTTTAAAAGAAAATTTAGAACACATCTAAAACCAGATATGCAGATTTTGTGTGATATTTATTTCAACATTATATATTAATAGAATGCTGTAACTAATATTTTTAAATATTAGGTAGTTGCCAGCTACGTATATCTCATATAAACGTTGCAAAAATATTTTAGAATAAAATAACACATTACACATTTAAAAATCATCTTTGCCATGAATTAATACCTAAACATCTTTTTAATACAGTGATAAATTGTGTCAAACATTGCATAATAATATTTACAAAAAGGTGCATGACCACAAGACGAAGAGGCATGATTTCAACAGGATATGTGGGGTTGTCACAAAATTCTGATTTTAATTATAAAGTAGTTTTCACAATGTATTTTAACATAATTATGAAGCAGTTGAACTACCAAATTGTTCTGTTTTATAAATGAATAATGTTAAATAGCTATATACATAACAGTAAAATAATGACACCTACAATTAATGATAACTAGAAAATAGTAAATGGTAACTCCATCTGAACGAAAACTTAATACCAAATTTCTTTGATGTTTTTCGTAATATAAAGATTGACAGTAAGATATCTAATTCATTATGAAGTAATTAACAACAAAACAAACTTTATTTTCATTGCAGAACATATATCAGAGCATACTAGTGACTCATACATTAAAAATAGTGAGATTTTTAAACAATTCGGTTGTAAACCAGCAGAACCGCCTACCCGCCAAAGACGTAACATAAATTCCATAAATAATCAATAATAATTTTCGGCAGCTATCGAGGTACCATAGGTAAATTCATGTACTCTAACAAGATGCTACTTGCTGTTTAGCTGTTTAAATCCTTGGAAAATTGTAATGACCAGCGACATAAAATATAACAATGAAATAGTAGCTGGTAACTATAGGCGAACGAAAAATTCAATTCCAAATTGATTAGATATTTTCCTAAATATAAAGGTCGACCTGAAGGAATTTTATGAATTATGGACTAATTAAGCAAAAAGACATTGGTAATTTTACTTGAAGAACAGATACCAGAGAATAGTTAGTGAGTACATTTATATTGTATAATGGGAGAAAGCCCCTGGTAGCCGCGAATTAAAATAGCTGTAATTATCAAGAAAATAACGTCCAAAAACAGCCGTAGGGACAAAACGGCAAATGATGACGTTATTCTTAAGAGGACACGTTGCACACACACAAACGTTCAGTCAGGGAAGAAAGGATTAACACCTTTTGTGGAAAGAGGCAAGACCCCACTATACCCCACCTCCTCTCTTACCCCCCTCTGACCTGACCTGGTCGCCACCACCGCCCCCCCCCCCCACCCCCCAGTCCCCCGCATCCCCCCTTACACATACTCTCCCCCTCTCTCTCTCTGTCTCTCTCTCTCTCTCTCTCTCTCTCTCTCTCTCTCTCTCTCTCTCTCTCTCTCCCCCTCTCTCTTTGTCTCTATCTCTCTCTATCTCTCTCTCTCTCTCTATCTATCTCTCCCTCTCTCTCTCTCTCTATCTATCTCTCCCTCTCTCTCTCTCTCTCTCTCCCTAACCCCGCTCTGCCCTTCTGACAAATCCTATCTCGACACAACTAGAAACCGGGTCAAGCATGACAGCCGGAGGCAACAGAGGAACAGGGAAAAGCTCAGGTGACGAAATGAAGGAAATGTTTGCCCTGTTTCTGAAGGACATCAAGAGTGAGATGCAGGAAATGAAGAATGAAATAAGCAACCTAAAAAGAGAGCTGACAGCAGCAAAGGAGGAGATTAGAGCCCTCAAAGATAACAGTATCGATGCTAAGACTCAGATAACCACCCAGGGAGAAGGTGGTAATTTGTATTTTGGAAGAGAATGCCACAATAAAAGTAACATTTGCAGAAATGCTAAAAAAAACAACAACTCTGAAGTAATATCTGCAGTGATGGAGGTAGCCATGAAAGCAGCCACCTCACAGGAAGCGGCACGCTCGATTAGCCAGCTGCTGGAAAGGAAAAGATCA
Organism: Procambarus clarkii; assembly: GCF_040958095.1. NCBI lineage: Eukaryota > Metazoa > Arthropoda > Malacostraca > Decapoda > Cambaridae > Procambarus > Procambarus clarkii. Next base: position 2,686,663 of record NC_091203.1, read on the forward strand.
GTGGTAGCTGTGGGTATTAAAGAGCAGGAAGGCTCTAGTAGGAAAGAGTAGAATGATAAGGGCAAAGCGGCAGTGAATGAAATACTGAAGATACTAGACATGGAAGGGGCTGAGCATAGCATTGAGAAGGTTTTCAGGTTAGGCTGGTACAAAAAAGACCGAGACCGTGTGTTAAAGATAGTGTTTGCAAACGAGAACACAAAGGACACGATTCTAACAAAGAAAAGCCACCTGCAACATGTGGAAGAATTCAAAAAAGTATTCCTCCAGAGGGACATGATGAGGGAGGAGAGGGCTATGGCGGCAGAAGCAAGGAAGAAGTGCAGGGCGAGAGGGGAAACCCAGGAAACCACAGCTCCCAGCACATCACCCCCAGAGGCGAGGGGGGGGGGGGACCCACAACCAGCTACCCAGTAACACCAGCGGGGAGGGCAACCCTACCACCCTCCTCTGCACAGAAAACCCCCTTTCCTTCCTGTCCCCCCGTCCCTTTCACCCTATACCCTCCCTCTCCCTCCCCTTTCACTTGACCTCCCACCCCTCATCCCAGTATCCTCTGCAACCCTGGTATCCACCTCACAAATCCTCACACCCATGGCACAGCTTCCTCCACTAGCAGAACACTCACCAAGGAGATGATTTGAGAAGGGACAGAAGAAAGTGAGCCTCAATGCAATGTACACTAACATAGATGGAATTACAAATAAAGCAAATGAACTTGGAGAATGGGTACTAGAGGAAAACCCAGACATAATAGCTCTCACAGAAACAAAGCTGAAGAAAACCATAACAAATGCAGTGTTTCCACAGGACTATTATGTTAAGAGGAAAGAAAGAGAAGGAAGAGGTGGTGGTGGTGTAGCCCTGCTGGTAAAAAAAGGCTGGGATTTTGAGGAGTTGGTTGTTCAGGGATGTGAAGGTTTCAGTGACTACATAATAGGAACAATAACAACTGGAGGGCAAAAAATTATAGTCGTAGTCATATATAATCCACCACCAAATGACAGAAGACCCAGACAGGAATATGATAGAAACAATATGGCCACCATTAACATAATAGAGAGAGCAGCTTCTGTTGCTAGCAGGAATGGATCTGGACTACTAATCATGGGAGACTTCAACCATGGGAAGATAGATTGGGAGAACAGATACCCGCATGGAGGACCAGAAACATGGAGAGCTAAGCTGCTGGACGTGGCAACAAGAAACTTTTTTAAGCCAGCACATCAAGGGTCTAACAAGAATGAGAGGAGAAGATGAACCAGCAATGCTTGATCTGATATTTACCCTAAATGAGTGGGATATAAGGGAAGTCAAGATGGAAGCACCCTTGGGAACGAGTAATCACAGTGTATTGAACTTTGAATACCTGGTAGAAATAGGAATTATCCCCCCAAAAAAAGAACTAGGAAACAAAAGGCTGGCATACCGAAAGGGAAATTATGAAAAGATGAGAAGCTTCCTAAGGGAAATACCTTGGGACACAGACCTCAGAGCTAAGTCTGTACAAGATATGATGGACTATGTCACCCAACAGTGTCAGGAGGCAGTAAGCAGGTACATCCTGGCCCAAAAGGAAAAATCCGAGAAGCAAAAGAAGAATCCATGGTATAATAGGGCATGTATGGAAGCAAAGAATCTGAACAAAAGGGCGTGGAGGAACTTCCGGAATAACAGAACACCAGAAAGCAGAGAGATACCAGAGAACCAGGAATTAGTATGTCAGGGGTGAGAAGAGAAGCAGAGAAAAGTTATGAAAATGATATAGCAAACAAAGCCAAGACCGAACCAAAGCTACTCCACAGTCACATCAGACTGAAAACAACAGTGAAAGAACAGGTAATGAAACTTCGAACAGGCGAGGACAGGTAAACAGAGAATGACAAAAAGGTGTGTGAAGAACTCAACAAGAGGTTCCAAGAGGTCTTCACAACAGAACAAGGTGAGGTCACTGTGCTAGGAGAAAGGGAAGTATACCAGGCGGCCTTGGAAGAGTTCAAAATTACGAGAGAGGAGGTCAAGAGACACCTGCTGGAACAGGATGTTAGAAAGGCTGTTGGTCCAGACGGGATCTCGCCATGGGTTAGGTTATCTTGAGATGCTTTCGGGGCTTTAGTGTCTCCGCGACCCGGTCCCCGACCAGGCCTCCTCCCCCAGGAAGCAGCCCGTGACAGCTGACTAACACCCAGGTACCTATTTACTGCTAGGTAACAGGGGCATAGGGTGAAAGAAACTCTGCCCATTGTTTCTCGCCGGCGCCCGGGATCGAACCCGGGACCACAGGATCACAAGTCCAGCGTGCTGTCCGCTCGGCCGGCCGGCTCCCGCATGAAATAGTGTGCAGAGGTACTTTGCTTGCCACTCTACATAGTGTATAGTAGGTCACTTGAGACGGGAGACCTACCAGAAATATGGAAGACGGCGAATGTGGTCCCAATATACAAAAAGGGTGACAGGCAAGAGGCACTGAACTACAGCCCAGTGTTCTTGACTTGTATACCATGCAAGGTGATGGAGAAGATCGTGAGAAAAAACCTGGTAGCACATCTGGAGAGAAGGGACTTCGTGACAAATCGCCAACATGGGTTCAGGGAGGGTAAATCTTGCCTGACTGGCTTAATAGAATTCTACGATCAGGTGACAAAGATTAAGCAAGAAAGAGAGGGCTGGGCGGACTGCATTTTCTTGGATTGTCGGAAAGCCTTTGACACAGTACCGCGTAAGAGGCTGGTACATAAGCTGGAGAGACAGGCAGGTGTAGCTGGTAAGGTGCTCCAGTGGATGAGGAAGTACCTAAGCAATAGGAAGCAGAGAGTTACGGTGAGGGGTGAGACCTCCGATTGGCGTGAAGTCACCAGTGAAGTCCCACAGGGCTCTGTACTCGGTCCTATCTTGTTTCTGATATATGTAAATGATCTCCCGGAGGGTATAGATTCATTTCTCTCAATGTTTGCGGACGATGCCAAAATTATGAGAAGGATTAAGACAGAAGAGGACTGTTTGAGGCTTCAAGAAGACCTAGGCAAACTGAAGGAATGGTTGTTAGAGTTTAACCCAACCAAATGTAATGTAATGCAGGAGGTCAAATACAAGGTATCATCTGGGAGAGGAAATTCTTCAGAAGTCAGAGAAAGAAAAAGACTTAGGAGTTGATATCACGCCAGACCTGTCTCCTGCAGCCCATATCAACAGGATAACATCAGCGGCATATGCCAGGCTGGCCAACATACGAACGACATTCAGAAACTTGTGTAAAGAATCATTCAGAACTTTGTATACCACATATGTCAGGCCAATCCTGGAGTATGCAGCCCCAACATGGAGTCCATATCTAGTCAAGGATAAGACTAAACTGGAAAAGGTTCAAAGGTTTGCCACCAGACTAGTACCCGAGCTGAGAGGTATGAGCTATGAGGAGAAACTACGGGAATTAAACCTCACTTCGCTGGAAGATAGAAGAGTTACGGGGGGACATGATCACCACATTCAAGATTCTCAAGGGAATTGATAGGGTGGATAAAGACAGGCTATTTAACACAAGGGGCACACGCACTAGGGGACACAGGTGGAAACTGAGCGCCCAAATGAGCCACAGAGATATTAGAAAGAACTTTTTTAGCGTCAGAGTGGTTGACAAATGGAATGCACTAGGTGGTGTGGTGGAGGCTGACTCCATACACAGTTTCAAGTGTAGATATAATAGAGCCAAATAGGCTCTATTATATCTATGTGGGAGCCGGTCGGCCGAGCGGACAGCACGCTGGACTTGTGATCCTGTGGTCCTGGGTTCGATCCCAGGCGCCGGCGAGAAACAACGGGCAGAGTTTCTTTCACCCTATGCCTCTGTTATTTAGCAGTAAAATGGGTACCTGGGTGTTAGTCAGCTGTCACGGGCTGCTTCCTGGGGGTGGAGGCCTGGTCGAGGACCGGGCCGCGGGGACACTAAAAAGCCCCGAAATCATCTCAAGATAATCTCAAGATAGGCTCAGGAATCTGTACACCTGTTGATTGACGGTTGATAGGCGGGACCAAAGAGCCAGAGCTCAACCCCCCCAAACACAACTAGGTGAGTACAGTACTATCATTACACACTTTTCCCCCCCCCACACACTGTTGTACCACTACACACTCCTTCCCCCCCCCCACACACACACACTACTACCACTGCACACTGTTCCACACACACAGTACTACCATTACACACACTCGCCCCCACTCACAGTACTTCCACTGCACACTCTCCCTCACACACAGTACTACCACTACACACACTCACCTACACTCAGTACTACCTCTACACACTCTCCTGCGCACACACAGTATTTACACTACACACTCACCCCAGTACACAGTACGGACACTACATACTGTCCCCCACACACAGTATTACCACTACACACTCTCCGTCACACACAATATTACAACTACACCCCCCCCCACACACATAGTTCTACCACTACACACTCTTCCCCGCACACTCACCCCCACCCAGTACTTCCACTACGTACTCTTCCCCACACACACAGTAATGCAACTACACACTCTCCTCCACAGACAGTATAACTACTACACAGTCTCCCCCCGAACACAGTACTACCACTACATACTCTCCCCCCGAACACAGTTCTACCACTACATACTCTCCCCCCGAACACAGTTCTACCACTACACATTCTCCCCCACACACAATACTACCACTACACATTCTCCCCCAACACACATTACTACCACTACACACTCTCCCCACACACAGTACCACCAGTACACACTCTCCCCCACACACAGTACTACCACTACACACTCTCCCCCACTTACAGTACAACCCACTACACAATTTCCACACACAGTTTTTCCACCACACATACTCTCCACAACATTCAATAATACCACTACACACTCTCCCCTACACACTGTACTACCACTACACACTCTCCCACTCACAACACTATCACAACACACTCTCCCACATACACAGTACACTGTACATTTGAGTACTTGGTAGAGGTATGAATAACCTTTCCAAGGATGGGATTGGAAGGGAAAAGACTGAATTACCGAAGAGGAAAATATGAGATGAGGAACTTCCAAAGGGGAATACCATGGGAAACAGAACTTCGAAACAAGACTGTACAGGACTTGATGGATTATGTCACCCAGAAGTGCCAGAAAGCTGCAGATAGGTTTACCCCGGTTCAAAAGGAGAAAAACGAAAAGCAACAGGAGAATCTTTGGTTCAACCAGGAATGTAAGGTAGCGAAGCAACTGAGTAAAAGAACATGGAGGAACTACAGAAATAACGGAACACCAGAGAGCAGGGAGAGATACCAGATGGCCAGAAATGAGCACTTCAGAGTGAGGAGGAAGCTGAATGTGACAAAGGCTGTTGGGCCTGACAGAGTCTCACCATGGATACTAATGGAAGATGCAGAAGCACTAAGTGTGCCACTCTCTTTGGTGTATAATAGGTCACTCTAAACAGGAGACCTACCGGAAAGTTGGAAGACAGCTAACGTAGTCCCAATATACAAGAAGGGTGACAGGCAAGAGGCACTGAACTACAGGCCAGTTTCCCTAACTTGTATACCATGTAATATGATGGAGTAGATCGTGAGGAAAAGGCTCATAGAGCATCTGGAGGGAAATAGCTTTTTAACACACCACCAACATGGGTTCAGAGATGGTAAATCGTGCCTCACAGGTTTAATAGAATTCTATGACCAGGCAACAAAAATTAGACAAGAAAGTGAAGGGTGGGCAGACTGCATTTTCTTGGACTGCCAAAAATTTTTTGACACAGTACCCCATAAAAGGATGCTAAAAAAGTTGGAGCAACATGCAGGAGTAAAAGGGAAGGTGCTCTAGTGGATAAGGGAGTACTGGGCAGAAAAGGAGGGGGGCTAAGGGGTCACCTTGTTGGACACCTTCACAGGAGTTTATTTCATGCTCCCCAAAAAGAAGCTTAGAGTCCCCACTGTAGCACGATCGGATGAACGGGTAAAGGGGACGGAAATGGTTGTGTACAGCCCTGAGGACAGCGTCTCGTCTGACTTGATCGAAGGCATTTTTGAAGTCAAGCTTTACTAGTGCCTTCTGGTCCGGGAGATCAGCAATGTAAGCCCGCGCTGCATGTGCTGCAGCTTCACAACTTAGGGGAATCCCAAACCCGAGCTGATGAGGTTTCAGCAAGGTGGCTGCTTCCTGGCTGATAGATCTCACAGCAGCCTTAGCTACAAGGCGTCGGAGGGTGTTGCCAACGGCAATGGGCCTGATATCCCTATCCTTCTTCTTTAGAGCACAGAGTGCTGCTCCATAAAAGACAGGCCTGATGTCCTCAGGGATGCCGCCAGCCAAACACATGTTGGAGAATCTGGTAAGTTTCACTAGAAGGTCCTTTGCAGCATCTCCAAGCACCGGGTTCAGCGTTTGTTTGATGTGCTGGGGTCTTAGGCCTGTAAAGCCCCCTGCTGAACCTGTTGGGAAAGACATGGCTGCTTTGTACACCTCAGATTCTCGAACAGTCAAGGGTTCTATGCCAGCATTGTTTTCCTGGGGATCCCTGCTGCTGTCGGGGGCTCTGGGTGGGTGTTTGTCTTGAAGAGCCTCTGCTGTCGTGGCGTTCCTGGGGGCAATAGTGTCATCGCTGGTCATGATTCTGATGGCACCTGTGGTATTGCCCTCTTCTATTTTCCTGGTGATCTGTGCTCTCATTTTGTGGTTCTCAGATGAGTTATTGTTGGTCGTCCTGCGGCTGGTGTTCTTGGCACGAGGGGGGAGGCAGACCAAGTTGTCTGCTCTGGGGAATTCATTAAGTGCCCTGATTACAGAGGTTGCTAATGACTTGTCTCTCCTGGGCGGTAATGTTAGGCATGCATTCCCAAATAGAAGGAGATTGTGCCATGATCCAGAGGTTCTGGGAGCATTGTTGACCTTTGTCAGCAGACTGGTGAGTTTGGCTGCTGCTTGATATATATATATATATATATATATATATATATATATATATATATATATATATATATATATATATATATATATATATATATATATATATATATATATATATATATATCTATATATCTATATATATATAGATATATATATATAATATATATATATATATATTATATATATCTATATATATATATATATATATATATATATATATATATATATATATCTATCAAGCAGCAGCCAAACTCACCAGTCTGCTGACAAAGGTCAACAATGCTCCCAGAACCTCTGGATCATGGCACAATCTCCTTCTATTTGGGAATGCATGCCTAACATTACCGCCCATTATATATATATATATATATATATATATATATATATATATATATATATATATATATATATATATATATATATATATATATATATATATGATTAAGGCACAACTCTCTTAAAAGTTGACCCCTCACTAGCTCTAGTGCTCTTGGGAGGTGGTGATCTTTGGTGTATTTAAATACTCCGAAATTACCATCTCTTTTAAGGGTCTGAGCTGGTGGTGGAGCGGGTTAAGGCGTACCTGTTATGCCAGTTGCTGGAAGGCTTCTGTGCTGGCTAGGGTTCGAGTCTCCTGGTGGGAAAGTGTTCTAAAGTTATATATATATATATATATATATATATATATATATATATATATATATATATATATATATATATATATATATATATATATATATATATATTGTGATGATAATCTCTTTCAAGAGAGATTGAGCCTGCTCTTCCCTATATCATTCACGTCATTCTACAAGTACAAGATGCTATATTAAAGATACGTCCACCAGTATCACAAAACGTTTTGCCCAGGAAGCAAAGCGTACCTTGCACCACCCGACACGCCGGCTCTCCACCCGTCGTCAACGAGCAAACTACCCATTCTCCGCCTGCCTGCTCCTGATTGGCTGGTGTATCGCCGACAGCACACCTGCACCTGCACTCACGCTCTCTACCTGAGTCGACGTCTGGGCCAGCTCACGCTGTCCTCCTCAGAATATCTTTGTGCTCTTAAAAGTTGACATCTCTCTCTGGTATACTAAGCCCTGGCTGTCGTGTGCTAAGGGAGGTGGCAGCTCTAGCCAATATTCTCAGCACCTGATTATTATTTATTGTCTTGCACATTATTTTATATTGGAGTAAATTTTCACATCTATTAATTATTCATGTTGTTTTGTTTGTTGACTTGTTTTGAATTTTACGTAAGCCAAGGGATTGTCTTTGTTCATATCTTGTTTTCTAAAGTAATTAAAATTTCATTGTTTATATTTTGTGTTTTGCGTGTCTTCCCATTACCTTACCACAGACAAACAGGCAAGCAGTCTCTTTTTTTATGTAAGTGTGACCAGGCTTTGACACCTGCCATTGGAGGACTGCCGAACATCAACACTTTACCGTCACATTTCATGGGGGCCTGTCCAAGGAGCTTCACTCAGGTACTAGTACCAGAACGTAAATTTGTGGTAAGCGTACTTGGCTTTGGTACAGTTGCTTTTCACTATTTTCAATATTCAATTTTATTTTTATATGATGCTGTGTGTATTGTGCATTCCAAGAGTAGCATATGGTGAGTGTGAGACAACTTTGGATTACGTGGTGACTGTAGGCCTCAGTCATTCTCTTAATTGGTCATCTCTCCCTCCGTGTTATTACTCGTGTTTACCATCTTTTGTCCCTAGGATATTTCTCATATTTTCAGCAGATCATCATATTGGTACCCTGGTACTGTGGTCTGTCCCCGGGTCAAGAGCACCTAATCTTCTGCAATCCGACTGTAGGAGGATAAAGAGGGCCATAGTTCCTCTAGCACGAACTTTGTTGCTGAATTGGGACCTCAGCAACAGTTCTCGTCACCAGTTGACACCTCGCACCCTTACACGTCGGTCAGAGATGATGATATTTACTTAGGTAGGGAATTAGCTTTCTTTTTTCAGAGCACAAAGTTCGCTAATTCTGTAAGTATCATATTTCATTTCAGTGGGAAAAACTTGCTTATGTCCTATAGAGACTCGGCAAGGTATGCCTACATTCTTGGACTACCTAATTCACTTTTGAGGCAATAAAATGTTTCATTTGTTTTAGAAACTCAGTTTCGCTTACTTAGTAGGATTTTCTTGCCCTTATCCTCTTACATTGAGTACCGGGTACAAGATTTCCTGCGATCTTGATTTATTAATCATTTACCATTTTGAAATTAACATTAATTGTTAACGATTCCACAGGATAGGTACCAGTTGCCACGTTGTCCTGTTTCTGACATTCACCATATCACAACAGTATATTCGTTGTACATTTATTTGCTAATTTCACCATGTTTCGTCTCCAAGCTTTCCGTGCAGATCCAGCAGGTGAAATAGGGAACTTAAATCGTGCCTAGGGGACTGAATTACAAACTCTTGCACATGAGTATCAACTAGATGTTCCCCATGGAACCAACAAAAATTAACTGCATAACCTGTTACTGGATTATCTCTTAGAGGAAGGTAAGATTGACTCTGAAACTCACGAAACTTACTCTATTGCAGATAAACCTGATTTGGCAACGATGAAACTCAAACTAGAACTTGCCAAGATCGAGAGAGAACAACAAAGGGAAGCAGCTGCAATACGAAAGGAAGAAAAGGACCGAGAAGCGACCCTGGCAAAAGAAGCCCTACAGATAAAGGAACGTGAAATCGCCCTCAAGGAACGAGAAGCTGCCTTGAGGAAAGAAGAACAAGAACGTGAGATTGCAATACTCCGTGAGCGTGAAAGAGTACAGCTTGAAGCAAAACATCGTTACCTGGAGATGCAACGCGAGCATGACAAACAACAAGCAGCTCTGGCTATGGAATGTCGTCAACAAGAATTCGCGTTGGAAACTACGCACCTCACTCAACGCCAGCAAGCTGCCGCCAGTCTTCCAGTAAGTTTCAATATCTCCCATGCAAGTAAGTTAATGCCACCATTTGTAGAGACAGAGGTCGACGTATTTTTACCACCTTTGAGACCCTTGCTAATCAAATTAGCTGATCTGCCGACCAATGGGCTACCCTTCTCAGAGTACATCTCACAGGTAGAGCTGCAGTTACACTCAGTACTTTGGCGTCTGAGAATGACTACCTGACCCTGAAACAAGCAGTGTTGTACGCCTACCTTCTCTCCACCGAAAGCTACCGAAGAAAATTACGTGACCACCTAAAGGCAAGTACCACTACCTTTCTAGAATTTGCTAATACCAAAAGGAGATATTTTATTAAATGGCTGGAAGCAGCACATGTCTCTACCTTTGCAGAACTCGTCAACCTCATGCTAGTTGAAGAATTCTTGAGGCGTGTGCCTCCTCCTGTCCGTTTATATTTAGCAGATAAAGAAGAGACCGACTACCTATAATGTGCTAAGTCGGCTGACATTTACAGCCTCATCCACCGGCTGACACCAGAACCACCTTCCAGTAAGAAGTCTTGGTACAGTTACGAGAAAGTGAGTACCGATCAAGCTGGCTCGCAATTGTACTGTAAGTATTGTAGACTCTATGGACATACCATAGATAAATGTGGTAAATCTCAATACAAAGGTAATACTGAATCAACTAAACCCAAACAGACTCCTCCTAAGTCCGGTAAGCCTGTGATGAATGTTGGTGTTCATGTTAATGATCTTTCTCTCTTCAGTAAACACCTGTATCCTGGAACTGTCTCTACCAACGGTTCAGATCCGGAGGGACGTTTCAAACTGAAGATCTTGAGGGACACAGCGGCTCTTTAGTAAACACCTGTATCCTAGAACTGTCTCTACCAACGGTTCAGATCCGGAGGGACATTTCAAACTGAAGATCTTGAGGGACACAGCGGCTCTTCTATCAATTATTTTGAAATCAGCCGTGCCCAATATCGCCTACACCGGGGAAACCGTCTTCATCACTGACCTCACTGCTACCACTCCTTATCCACTCGCCAGAGTCTACCTGGATTGTCCCTTCGTGACCGGTGAAGTCCAAGTCGCCATCAGGGAAAAGCCTTTTCCCATGCCTGGAGTGCAACTTCTCCTGGGCAACGACTTGGCAGAAGACCTGCAACCGACCAACCTGATCGTCATGGACAAACCCCAGGTGTGTACCTCTGTAATGGATAATCCCATCTTTGAGTATGTTCCAGCAAAGGTTCAAGAGAGTGATGAAGTTTCTCCTCCGGTATTAGTGACCACCCGTGCACAAGCTGCACGACCACAGCCAGCTGACTCTACGGCTACCGCTGTCCCTCAAGACCCTCAGAAACTACCCCCGAATCTGACCACGTTGGAGTTCCGTAAGTTACAGAGGGAAGATCTTACCTTGACACCATTATTCTTCCAGGCTGAGACTCAACCTGACAGTATTCCTGGGTTCTTTCTAGAGAACGAGTTGCTCTACCGCAGATATAGACCCAGTAAACTGAAGGAGGAGGACGATTGGGCCAACGTCGAACAACTAGTGATTCCTGCCAGTCTGCGGCCCACTATTCTACACCTGGCCCACGGCGCACTTTCGCACTACGGTTTTAACAAGACCTACTACGGAATCCGTCAAGGTCCTTCTGGCCAGGTATGGTAAATAGCGTCAGTGTCATACATGTCAGATGGCAGGTAAACCGAACATCTCTATCCCCAGAGCATCACTGACACCCATCCAGGTGCCTGCGGAACCTTTCCACAGACTTATTATAGACTGTGTGGGTCCTTTACCTCGGACCAGTTCTGGCAACGCCTATATACTAACCAACCTGTGTGTGTCCAACCACCAGATTCCCCATAGCAGTTCCAGTAAAGAACATTACGGCTGCTACTGTGGTGAAACACTTATTGAAGATCTTCACCCAGTATGGATTTCCAAGGGAGGTTCAGAGCGACTGTGGCACCAACTTCACCAGTGATCTCTTCAAGAAGACACTGGAAGAGTTCAACATCACACAGGTATTGTCCAGCCCCTATCATCCTGCTTCACAGGGTTCTCTTGAGCGTAGTCATCAGACTATTAAAGCACTCCTGAAGAAGTTTTGCAATGAAACCTCTAAGGATTGGGATAAACAACTAGATCTCATTATGTGTATATTTAGAAGTCTTCCCAATGAGTCTCTAGGAGAATCTCCTTATGAGATGCTCTACGGACGTAAGTGCCGTACTCCTCTCAAAGCTTTTAAAGACTCTCTTCGTGATGCCACATTCAGTGAGCATCAGAATGTGCCCCAGTTTCTTCAAAACCTGCAACACATTCTAGAGAGGGTGCATAACTTTGCTAAGGATAATCTATTGAAAGCACAAGAGAGGATGAAGACTCATTACGACCAGAACAGCAAAGTAAGGAAATTTAAACCGGGAGACTTCGTACTGGCCAATTTCCCTATCCCAGGTTCTCCCTTGCAAAACAGGTTTTCAGGACCCTACCGCATCAATGAGTGCAGAAACAACCACAACTACGTTCTAGAGACTCCAGATAGGCGGCGGAAGACCCAGTTGTGCCACGTCAACCTCCTAAACCTATATAACGGTACTCCTCCCACTGTGTTAATAGCATATTCTTCCTTTAAAGGTCCATACATCCACAGTGAGACCTTCCCTGCTTCTCCTCCCGAAAGCACTGACACTGAGTCAGCGCTTTCCAATTCGGAAATCCTAACTGATCTTCATCCTAACTGAAACTATTTTCAGGACAATAATAGTGCACCTCTCATCAAAATCTTCAAGGAACATCAGGAGTTGTTCCGAGATGATCCACAAGAGTGTAATGTAACTCAGCACGACATCCAACTGCTCCCTGACACCCGGCCGATTCGTCAACCCTTCTACCGAATCAGCCCTAGCAAGAAGGAAGTCATGCGTGCTGAGGTACAGTACCTCCTGGATCATGGACTGGCCACACCTTGCGAGTCCCCCTGGACCTCACCCTGTATCTTGGTGCCAAAACCCCAAGGTAAGGTTAGATTGTGTACCGACTATCGGAAATTGAATAATGTGACTGTCAAGGATGCATACCCCTTACCAAGGATAGATGACATCCTTGACGCCATTGGTAATGCCCGGTACTTGTCCCAAGTGGACTTGCTCAAGGGGTATTACCAAGTGTGTTTAACAGAGCGAGCCAAAGAAATATCTGCCTTTATCACTCCCTTTGGACTTTTCAGGTATGAACGCCTTCCCTGTGGACTATGTAATGCCCCGGCCACCTTTCAGAGAGCTGTCAACCGCGTCATCCAGGGCTTGGATAACACCTACGCCTATTTGGATGATATCGTTGTAGCATCCAACACCTGGAGCGAACATCTGCTCCAGCTGCAACGATTGTTCGCCAAGCTCCTGACAGCCGGCCTCACCATCATCCTGGGCAAGTCCACCTTTGCTAAAGGTAAAGTGCGTTATCTGGGTCATGTAATAGGGAGTGGCAGCCTAGCTCCGTTAAACATACACACTCAAGCCATCAAGCATTATCCACAGCCTACCACCAGGAAGCAGCTCCTGCGCTTCCTTGGTCTTGCCTCCTACTACCGTAGGTTTGTGATGAATTTTAGTACGGTAGCAACACCATTAATCACTTTAACCAGTCCCAAGCAATGGTATAATTGGACCATTCAGCAAACCGTTGCTTTCGAACAACTCAAATTCCTGCTCTGTTCTAATCCGATTCTCGCCTCGCCAGATATCACCAAGCCTTTCATCCTCCATGTCGACGCCAGTGGTACCGGCATCGGGGGTGTCCTGATGCAGCAACGGAGCGAGGAGGTTCTACCTGTTAGCTACTACAGCTACAAGTTGAAACCCCCACCAGAAGAATTACAGCACTATCGAGAAGGAGCTGCTCTCCATCGTCCTGAATCTACAGCACTTTGCTCCATACCTACAAGGTGCTCGGTCTACCACTATCTACTCAGACCACAATCCTCTCCGCTTCTTACATCAAGCCCAATTCAATAATCAACGTCTTCTACGATAGGCTTTATATCTACAAGATTTCAACCTGGAGATATTCTACATCAAGTGTTCTGACAACATCATAGCCGACGCCTCTCCAGAGTCTATGAAGTAGAGGCAACTCCACCTATCACTCTACCACATGAAGATGTAACTTCTTCCGGAACCACAGGCTTCGGGGGAGAGTTGTGACGATAATCTCTTTCAAGAGAGATTGAGCCTGCTCTTCCCTATATCATTCACGTCATTCTACAAGTATAAGATGCTATATTAAAGATACGTCCACCAGTATCACAAAACGTTTTGCCCAGGAAGCAAAGCGTACCTTGTAACACGGGTTAGGTTCCTCTCTCTTTACTTCCTTCTTTCTTTGCCCTCTACCCGTATTCTTACTTTTATTTCTAAACCAAGGGACTCCAAAACTTTTAACAAAGCCAACTCCACGCCACGTGGTCCTAAGACGATTGACCGACTTAGGATTCTACACCCAGTATGACGTGACCTAAGCTCTGAACAAAACCCTAGAGTCACCTCTGCTGCCACCACCAGACCAGTAATACAAGAGCAATGATCGAGGTCTGGATCGATCACGCTAATTAATCAACCTTGGGGCTTGATCCCCACTATATACGATGACCTTGAGTGTGGAATAAATTACACGGTAATGATAATTCCGATTCGATGTTAGAATCGGCGCCCAATACAACTCTGCCTCGTGTGGACCACGTGACCAGGACAAGTTTACACATAAAACACATGGAAATAATGAAATGCAAAATATTAACAAATTTAATTTATTAAAAGAAAAACTAAAACAAAATCTAAAAATGTTCACTCCCTATCACTTTAACACTCCCTACTTGACCTGAGTGGCAAATGAGACTATTTCTATACATAACCATAGCAACTATACCTTGGGCGACCAGCTAGATGTCTTGGCTGGTCTTGGGGAGAGGTAAGATGTTTGACCTCTCCCAGTTGCTTCCGTGACCACACTAATTTTTTCCTTGTCTGGACTACCCCAGACAGAGTATTGTATCCTTCCGCATCGCTTACCCAGTTACTAGCAAGGTTTAAGTTATAACAATTAACCTCTGTTGTACTTAATTGATCCAGACTGGTTGAATTATTTTACTGAATTAAATTACAAACATCTAACGGCAGAGCTGTTCCCGATCACAAAAATGGTTATTAAAACTTTGAGAAATAGTAGACCTGTCAACCCCTGATGACCTATGACCGCCGGTCACTCCGCTTTAAAAGTTAGATCTGATTCGTGACGTCACTGATGGTGACTTAAACTCAATAATTAGAATACTCTTGATATTGTATCCAGTACTATTATACAATACAATTTTAATGCAAAATGAATAAAGGCTAATTTTCTCTAAATTACTGAATACTATAGGATGATTCATTATACGCAGATATGAACAAAGCGTCGGTTATTTCCACCGCGAATTCCCCTGGGGGTCAGGTCACCATGCGGCTCAGCTTCCCATTCTCTTTTGACGATAAACCCCTCTGGATAATTCTTACAACAGCCTAGTTTGTTACAACCTTGCACCACCCGACACGCCGGCTCTCCACCCGTCGTCAACGAGCAAACTACCCATTCTCCGCCTGCCTGCTCCTGATTGGCTGGTGTATCGCCGACAGCACACCTGCACCTGCACTCAAGCCCTCTACCTGAGTCGACGTCTGGGCCAGCTCACGCCGTCCTCCGCAGAATATCTTTGTGCTCTTAGAAGTTGACATCTCTCTCTGGTATATTAAGCCCTGGCTGTCGTGTACTAAGGGGCGTGGCAGCTCTAGCCAATATTCTCAGCACCTGATTATTATTTATTGTCTTGCACATTATTTTATATTAGAGTAAATTTTCACATCTATATATATATATATATATATATATATATATATATATATATATATATATATATATATATATATATATATATATATATATATATATATATATATATATATATATATATATATATATATATTTATATATATATATATATATATATATATATATATATATATATATATATATATATATATATATATTTATATATATATATATATATATATATATATATATATATATATATATATATATATATATATATATATATATATATATATATATATATATATATATATATATATTGGTGTATACTGGCAGCAGGTTTTCTTTCAAACATGTTTCATTGAATATGACCGCATATTCTGTATTTATTATTTTCTGGTTTAGGGCTTCTATCCCTCTAACTACTTTCTTAGCATCAGGGCTTAATTGAAATAGGAGTTCTCCAAAACTCATTTTCGTAATTTTAAGGTGAAGAAAAGAAGTGATTTACTATAGAGTGTAATACACTTATTGGTATAATTTGCACGACGTTTCGAACCTCCATGGTTCATTCTCAAGTGAACAGATCTTACAATACTAGTTGATTTTATACCCGCATTAGGTCAGGTGATAATACAATGAAGGTGAAAACATGGGGGGATACATAAGGGATAAACATAGGGGCTGCAGAAGGCTTATTGGCCCATACGAGGCATCTCCTATCTAAACACAAAGATTAATCCAGTGTAATTGGCCTGTTATGTTGGACATTGTCTTCTGTGTTGGCATCGATATGTTCTTGTCTTGTCCTTACTCTCATGGTGGGTAGAGTAAATAGTTCCGTGATTTGGGTGTTCATGGTAGGTCGCTCTATTCTTATGTGAATTGCCTCAAGAATTTGTAATCTTCTTGAATCTTGGGTTTTGTCTATTATGCAAGTATTCTTGTTCAACATTTCTCTTGTTAGAGTAATGTCATGGGCTTGTCTCATGTGATTCCTAGGGGCACCAGATTGAAGATGGCATGTCAAACGCCTCGTCAGCTTGGTCGACGTCATACCTATGTACTTACATTGAAGGTTACATCCTTCGTGGGGGCAAGTGTACATGTATACAACGCTTGACTGCTGTAGAGGGTTCTCCGTCGGCTTCGGGCTGTTTTTGATAAGGAGTTCGGAAGTCTTCTTGGTTTTGTAGAATATTATCAGGTTTATGTTTTGGTTAGGAGTAGTGCTTTTTACTCCTTTACGGATTATTTCTTTCATTATTCTTTCCTCTTTTATATGTTCACTGTGCATGGTTGATTTGTAATATAATTTTATTGGGGGTGTTGTGGTTTCTGTTCTAGGTTCTGAATTATACCAACGGTCCAAATGTCTTCTTATAGCAGCGTTTATTTCCGCGTTGCTATATCCGTTGTTCACCAATACCTGAGTTACTCTTTCAAACTCTCTACTCACGTTGCTCCATTCAGAGCAGTGGGTAAGCGCTCGACGAATATAAGCATTGAGAACACTGGCTTTGTATCTTTGGGGGCACTCACTTCTACCGTTCAGGCATAATCCTATGTTGGTGGGCTTGGTATATACGTTGGTGCTTAAAGAGGTTCCTGTTTTTGTTATTAGTACATCCAAAAATGGCAGACTGTTATTTTCACTATTTTCATGTGTAAATCGGAGTACTGACTCTCTCTCTAGGTGTCTTTTTAGGTCAATTAGTTCATCTGAGTCTTTTACTATTACGAATATGTCATCTACATAACGGCAGTATACAGTTGGTTTTTGTCTGCTACTGATGACCCTATCTTCGATGGTTCCCATATAAAAATTAGCAAATAAAACTCCTAAGGGGGAGCCCATTGCTACTCCGTCTATTTGTAAATACATGTCTCCTTGTGGACTGATGAAAGGGGCTTCCTTTGTACATGCTTCGAGAAGACTTTTCAAGTGTGGCTCAGGTATGTCTAATTTGGGGGTGCTCTCGTCTCTGTATACTCTGTCCAGTATCATTCCTATGGTTGTGTCGACTGGGACGTTGGTAAAAAGGGATTCAACGTCCAGGGAAGCGATGATTTCATCGGGCTGGGTAGATTTGATCAATTCTAGGAAATCTGCTGATGATTGTAGACTAAACTTACTTGGAGTGTATGGAGTTAGGAGTTCATTGAGTTTCTTTGCCAGGTGATAAGTTGGGGTTGGTATTTGGCTGATTATAGGGCGTAGTGGGTTACCTGGTTTATGCGTCTTAACATTGCCGTAGGCATATCCTAAGCCATAGTCGCCTTGAAGTTTATTGAAATGCACACTACCTTTCTTTGCGTTGATTGCTGTAATTGTTTTGTTTACTTTCCGCTGAAGGTCTTCTACGGGGTTCCTCGTGATTCGTTGAAATTTGGAGTCGTCACTTAGGATGTCGCTAATTTTGTCCATGTATTCATGGGTAGGAATCAATACATATGCTGCTGTTTTGTCGGCTTTTCTTATTGTTACGTCTTTCAGTACTTACCTTCAATGTAAGTACATAGGTATGACGTCGACCAAGCTGACGAGGCGTTTGACATGCCATCTTCAATCTGGTGCCCCTAGGAATCACATGAGACAAGCCCATGACATTACTCTAACAAGAGAAATGTTGAACAAGAATACTTGCATAATAGACAAAACCCAAGATTCAAGAAGATTACAAATTCTTGAGGCAATTCACATAAGAATAGAGCGACCTACCATGAACACCCAAATCACGGAACTATTTACTCTACCCACCATGAGAGTAAGGACAAGACAAGAACATATCGATGCCAACACAGAAGACAATGTCCAACATAACAGGCCAATTACACTGGATTAATCTTTGTGTTTAGATAGGAGATGCCTCGAATGGGCCAATAAGCCTTCTGCAGCCCCTATGTTTATCCCTTATGTATCCCCCCATGTTTTCACCTTCATTGTATTATCATCTGACCTAATGCGGGTATAAAATCAACTAGTATTGTAAGATCTGTTCACTTGAGAATGAACCATGGAGGTTCGAAACGTCGTGCAAATTATACCAATAAGTGTAATACACTCTATAGTAAATCACTTCTTTTCTTCACCTTAAAAGTACGAAAATGAGTTTTGGAGAACTCCTATTTCAATTAAGCCCTGATGCTAAGAAAATAGTTAGAGGGATAGAAGCCCTAAACCAGAAAATAATAAATACAGAATATGCGGTCATATTCAATGAAACATATATATATATATATATATATATATATATATATATATATATATATATATATATATATATATATATATATATATATAAACAAGCCTGAATGGTCCCCAGGATTGTATGCAACTAAAAACTCACACCCCAGAAGTGACTCAAACCCATACTGCCAGGAGCACACTGCTGGCGTCCAGGATCCCTTAACCACTAGACCAAAACGACCGGATAAAAAAGGATGGTAGCCGAGGCTATTTCCATCCCCTCGCCGGCACTCGGTTGGTAATCTTGGGCATGGTATTTTATCAAATCACCTCATTCTTTGGGGCACACGTGAGGAACACAAATGCGAACAAGCCTGAATGGTCCCGAGGACTATAAGCAACTGAAAACTCACACCCTAGAAGTGACTCGAACCCATACTGCCAGGAGCACACTGCTGGTGTACAGGATCCCTTAACCACTCAACCAACACGACCGGACAACAGTGTGCTCCAGAGCTCTCTCTCTCTCCTTTATCTCTTTCTTCCTTTCTTTCTTTCTTTCTCTTACTTTTTCTTTCTTTCTTTTCTTTCTTTCTTTCTTTCTTTCTTTCTTTCTTTCTTTCTTTCTTTCTTTCTTTCTTTCTTTCTTTCTTTCTTTCTTTCTCTCTTTCTTTCTCTCTTTCTTTCTTTCTCTTTATTTCTCCCTCTTTCTTTCTTTCTCTTTCTGTTTCTCTTTCTTTCTTTCTTTCTTTCTTTCTTTCTTTCTTTCTTTCTTTCTTTCTTTCTTTCTTTCTTTCTTTCTCTCTTTCTTTCTCTCTCTCTCTCTTTCTCTTTCTTTCTTTCTCTTTCTTTCTCTTTCTTTTTCTTTCTTTCTCTTTCTTTCTCTCTTGCTCTTTCTTTCTCTCTTTCTCTTTCTTTCTTTCTTTCTCTCTTCCTCTTTCCTTCTTTCTTTCTCTTTTTCTTTCTTTCTCTTTTTCTTTCTTCCTTTCTCTTTCGCTTTCTCTCTCTCTCTCTCTCTCTCTCTCTCTCTCTCTGATATTTCATTTGATTTAAAATTAACTTGGAGATTTTTACTTAATCTAAGTTATATTGCATGGTGCTAACATGAATATTATAGTTGACTGTTCATATTCACTTGCAGATTTTTATTTTTAATTAATTAGTCCTAAACTTTAAGATTTTACTTTACAATTTTCTTAAATGATTTATAGATTTTTATTTTTAGTCATAGAAAACTATAGTGTTATGTATACTCGGGAAATTTTATCTGTTTTAGTTTTAACAATAACTGCTTGTAACGTCAGACTTAACTCAGCATGACATGAATCACAGCCTGCTTCATCACGAATTCTATTGTGTTTACATTGGACACATAAGTTTTTAGATTTTTACTTTTATATTCTGTTATAGATATAGTCTATATATTTCGAGCTATTACATATATTTTGGTATTACTCATTCTTAATTAAATAAATATAATATTTTAATTCATTTTTTGTACCCTATTTATTTGTAATTCACATAAATATTTATATATATAGAGAATGTCTATTTCTTTCTCAAATATGTCTTCTTTCTTTGTCTTCTGGAGGCCTTCTTTCTTTCTTTCTTTCTTTCTTTCCCTTTCTATTTCAGATATGAATTAAAAAAATTGTTATACCCTAATTTACCTTAAACGTTTTAATGTAGGTAATTAAAAGTAGGCAAAAAGAATCCATCAAGACAGAACCAGCGGAAAATTCGCCTGAAGCTGACTTCCCGGTCCATGAAATCTTATCTTGTCTGGACAGCTGCATCCCAACAGAAGGGAATATACATTGTGACGGTAACGCGTTGGTGTTCGGCTGTTTAAGGCTAGGGGTATGGCCTCGTCACATAGTTATAAAAAAAATAGAAAAAACTGGAACTTCGTCTGTGGTAAGGTAAGGAGAAGACACACAAAACACAAGTAAACTTTAACAATGAAATTTTAATTACGTTAAATAAATCAAAACATGAAAATAATGCACAAACAAATTCTTATAATAAAATCAATGAATCAAAATAATAAGAATAATTAAATGACACAATGAAAAGTTACGTTAAGGCAAAATAACAAGAAGTGCAACAAAAGTTAAGTGGGAGGTGCTGGAATATTGGCTTAAAGCCACCACCTCTCTCAGTACACGCTAACGTCTAGCTGGGAGGTGTGATGGCCACGAAAGCACTGAACATTCTGAGGACTGATGTTGGGGCGACCCCAGACATCAGGTAGTATGGGGGGCGAGTGCAGGTGCAGCCAGACCGGCGACCAATCAGCGCAGCCGGCAGCGATCAACATGTAGTTTGGTGATTTGGGTCCGAACAGGTGGCGGGCTGCATACGTTTTTGCTCACCCTGGCAAGCCTTGCTGGTGTTGTTGTCGTTGTTGGACATTTCTTCCATAGTCTTTTTATATAATTGTGAAGACGTAATTATGGAGGGAAGAGCAGGCTCAATCTCTTGAAGGAGATTATCGTCACAACTCTCCCCCGAAGCCTGCGGTTCTGGAAGAAGTACGTCGTTATGTGGTGGAGTAATGGATGGAGTTGCTTCTACTTCATAAACTCTGGAGAGGGCATCGGCTATGGTGTTGTCAGAACCCTTGATATAGCGGATCTCCAGGTTGAAGTCTTGTAAATACAGAGCCCATCGTAGAAGACGCTGAGATGAGAAGGGGCGTGCTGCAGGAGGTGTAGGGTGGTGTGGTCCGTGTTGATGGTGGACCGAGCACTTTTCAGGGGTGGAGTGAAGTGCTGAAGCTTCAGGATGAGGACGAGTAGCTCCTTGCCAATTGTTCCGTCGTTCCTTGTAGCAGTAGTCGCTGACAGGTGTATTCTTCTCGCCTCGTTGCTGCATCACGACACCACCATCGTCGGTACCATTGGCGTCGACATGGAGGATGAAGGGCTTATCTGACGAGGTGAGAGTGGAATTAGAAGAGGGCATAGGAGCACGATTATTATCCTGAAAGCATTTGGGAAGATCATTAAGGATTTCGGAATTAGAAAGCGCTGACTCCTTGTCAGTGCTTTCGGGAGGAGAAGCTGGGAAGGTCTCACTGTGGATGTAGGGTTCTGTGAATGTGGAATAGTTAGTCAAGACAGTGGGAGGAGTACCATTATATTGCTTCAGGAGGTTGACGTGGCACAGCTGGGTCTTCCGCCGCCTATCTGGAGTCTCTATGACGTAAGTGTTGTTGCTTCTGCACTCTTTGACGCAGTAGGGTCCTGAAAATCTGTTTTGTAAAGGTGAACCTGGGATAGGAAAATAGGCAAGGACGAAGTCTCCCGGCTTGAATTTTCTTACTTTGCTGGTCTGGTCGTAATGAGTCTTCATTCTCACCTGGGCTTTCAATAGATTATCATGGGCAAAGCGGTGGACTCTCTCTAGAATGTGTTGAAGGTTTTGAAGAAACTGGGGCACATTCTGATGCTCACTGAAGGTGGCATCTCTGAGAGAGTCTTTGAAAGCCTTAAGGGGAGTACGGCACTTACGGCCGTAGAGCATCTCATAAGGAGATACTCCTAGGGACTCATTGGGGAGACTTCTGAAAATACACATTATTAGGTCAATCTGCTTATCCCAATCCTTTGAGGTTTCACTACAAAACTTTTTCAAGAGTGCTTTGATGGTCTGATGACTACGTTCAAGAGAACCCTGTGAAGCAGGATGATAGGGGCTGGACAATACCTGTTTGATGTTGAACTCCTCCAGTGTCCTTTTGAAGAGATCACTGGTGAAGTTGGTGCCACAGTCACTTTGAATCTCCCTGGGAAATCCGTATTGAGTGAAGATCTTCAATAGATGTTTGATAACCGTAGCAGCCGTGATGTTCTTCACTGGAACTGCTATGGGAAATCTGGTGGTAGGACACAGGATGGTTAGGATGTAGGCGTTACCTGAACTGGTCCGAGGTAAAGGACCAACACAGTCTATTATGAGTCTGTGGAAAGGTTCCGCAGGCACCTGTATGGGAATCAGTGGTGCTCTGGGAATGGAGACGTTCGGTTTGCCTGCCATCTGACATGTATGACACTGTTTTACGTACTGTTTGACGTTGTTTACCATACCTGGCCAGTAGTAGTCTTGACGAATCCCATGGTAAGTCTTGTTGAAGCCGTAGTGGGAGAATGCTCCGTGGGCCAGGTGTAGAATAGTGGGCCGCAGGCTGGTGGGAATCACAAGTTGTTCGATGTTGGCCCAATCGTCCTCCTCCTTCAGTTTACTGGGTCTATATCTGCGGTAGAGCAAGTCGTTCTCTAGGAAGAACCCAGGAATACTGTCGTGTTGAGTCTCAGCCTGGAAAAACAATGGTGTTAAAGTAAGATCTTCCCTCTGCAACTTACGGAACTCCAACTTGGTCAGATGCGGGGGTAGTTTCTGAGGGTCTTGAGGGACAGCGGTAGCAGTAGAGTCAGCTGGCTGTGGACGTGCGGCTTGTGCACGGGTGGTCACGAGAACCGGAGGAGAAACTTCATCACTCTCTTGAACCTCTGCTGGAACATACTCGAGAATAGGATTTATTGGCACAGAGTTACACACCTGGGGTTTGTCCATGACGATCAGGTTGGTCGGTTGCAGGTCTTCTGCCAAGTCGTTGCCTAGGAGAAGTTGCACTCCAGGCATGGGAAAAGGCTTTTCCCTGACGGCGACTTGGACTTCCCCGTTCACGTAGGGACAATTCAGGTGGACTCTGGCGAGAGGGTATGGAGTGGTAGCAGTGAGGTCAGTGATGAAGACTGTTTCCCCGGTGTAGACTATGTTGGGCACAGCCGACTTCAAGATGATCGATTGTAGAGCCGCTGTGTCCCTCAAGATCTTCAATTTGAAACGTCCCTCCGGATTTGAACCGTTGGCAGAGACAGTTCCAGTATACAGGTGGTTACTGAAAAGAGAAAGATCATTAACATCAACACCAACATTCATCACAGGCTTACCGGACTTAGGAGGAGTTGGTTTGGGTCGTTGTTGGTCAGTGGTTCCCTTGTATTGAGACTTACCACACTTGTCTATGGTATGTCCATAAAGTCTACAATATTTGCAGTACAGTTGTGAACCAGCTTGATCGGGGCTCACCTTCTCGTAACTGTACCACGACTTCTTACTGGAGGATGGTTCAGGTGTCAGCCGGTGGATGAGGCTGTAAGTGTCAGCCGACTTAGCACACTTCAGGTAGTCGGTTTCTTCTTTATCTGCTAAGTAGAGGCGGACAGGAGGCGGCACACGTCTCAAGAATTCTTCAACAAGCATCAGGTTGACGAGTTCTGCAAAAGTAGAGACATGTGCTGCTTCCAGCCATTTCATGAAATACCTCCGTTTCGTGTTAGCAAACTCAAGGAAGGTAGTGGTACTTGCCTTCAGGTGGTCACGGAATTTCCTTCTATAACTTTCGGTGGAAAGTAGGTAGGCGTCTAACACTGCTTGTTTCAGAGTGTAGTAGTCATTCTCAGACGCCAAAGTACTGAGTGTGACTGCAGCTCTACCTGTAAGATGGACTCTGAGAAGTGTGGCCCATTGGTTGACAGGCCAACTGAGTTGATTAGCAAGGGTTTCAAAGGTGGTGAAAAAAACATCAACTTCTGCTTCTACAAAGGATGGCATTAACTTACTTGCATGTGATATATTAAAACTGACGGGAAGATTGGCAGTAGCTCGCTGGCGTTGGGTGAAGTGTGAAGTTTCCAAGGAGATTTCGCGTTGACGACACTCTAGAGCCAGAGTCGCTTGTTGCTTGTCATGTTCGCGTTGTATTTCCAACTCGCGTTGTTTGGTTTCAAGCTGTACTCTTTCACGTTCACGGAGTAATGCGACCTCGCGTTCGTGTTCTTCTCTCCTCAAAGCAGCTTCACGTTCTCTGAGGGTGATTTCTCGTTCTTGTTCTTCCCTCCTCAAAGCAGCTTCGCGTTCTTGTTCGTCTCTCCTCAAAGCAGCTTCGCGTTCTTGTTCTTCTCTTCGTATGGCAGCAGCTCGTTCTTGTTGTTCGAGGGCTTCCCTTTGCTGCTCACGTTCAATCTTGGCCAGCTCTAGTTTGAGTTTCAGCGTTGCCAAATCAGTTTTATCTGCAATATAGTAAGTTTCATGAGTGTCAGAGTCTATCTTACCTTGCTCTAAATAGTAATCCAGCAACAGGTTGTGTAGGTCATTTTTGTTGGCTTGGTAGGGAACTTCTAGTTGATACTCATGTGCAAGAGTTTGTAATTCAGTCCTCTTGGCACGACTTAAAGTCCCTATTTCACCTGCTGGATTTGCACGGAAAGTTTGGAGACGAAACATGGTGAAATTAGCAAATAAAGGTACACGAATGTTCAATAATGAAATGTCAGAAACAGGACAACGTGGCAACTGGTACCTATCCTGTGTGATCTTTAACAATTAACGTTAAGTGAAAGATATTAAATTAAATCAAGGGCGCAGGAAATCTTGTACCCGGTACTCATGTAAGAGAATAAGGGCAAGAAAATCCTACTAACAAATGAAACAAAGTTTCGAAAACAAATGAAACAGTTAAATGCTTCAAAAGTAAAATTGGTAGTCCAAGGATGTAGGCATACCTTGCCAAGTCTCTAAAGGACATAAAGCAAGTTTTTCCCACTGAATTTAATATGATACTTACAGAATTAGCGAACTTTTGTGCTCTGAAAAAATAAGCTAATTCCCTACCGTTGTATGTATCATCATCTCTGACTGACGTGTAGGGGTGCGAGGTGTCAACTGGTGACGAGAACTGCTGCTGAGGTCCCAATTCAGCAACTAAAGTTCGAGCTAGAGGAACTATGGCCCTCTTTGTCCTCCTACAGTCAGATTGCAGAAGATTGGGTACTCTTGACCCGGGGCAGACCACAGTACCAGGGTACCAATATGATGATCTGTCAGAATGAGAAATATTCAAGGGACATAGATGGTAAACACGAGTAATAACAAGGAGGGAGAGATGACCAATTAAGAGTATGACTGCGGCCTACAGTCACCACGTAATCCAAAGTTGTCTCACCTTCACTAATGTTACTCTCGTAATGCACAATACACCGCACCTTATAAAAATGAAATTGAATGAAAAATAGTAAAGCTACGTTAACAAAGTTAAATACGCTTACCATAAATTACCACTTGGCACCAGTACCTGAGTGAAGCTCCTAGGACAGGCCCCCATATAACTTGTGACGGTAACGCGTTGGTGTTCGGCTGTTTAAGGCTAGGGGTATGGCCTCGTCACATAGTTATAAAAAAAATAGAAAAAACTGGAACTTCGTCTGTGGTAAGGTAAGGAGAAGACACACAAAACACAAGTAAACTTTAACAATGAAATTTTAATTACGTTAAATAAATCAAAACATGAAAATAATGCACAAACAAATTCTTATAATAAAATCAATGAATCAAAATAATAAGAATAATTAAATGACACAATGAAAAGTTACGTTAAGGCAAAATAACAAGGAGTGCAACAAAAGTTAAGTGGGAGGTGCTGGAATATTGGCTTAAAGCCACCACCTCTCTCAGTACACGCTAACGTCTAGCTGGGAGGTGTGATGGCCACGAAAGCACTGAACATTCTGAGGACTGATGTTGGGGCGACCCCAGACATCAGGTAGTATGGGGGGCGAGTGCAGGTGCAGCCAGACCGGCGACCAATCAGCGCAGCCGGCAGCGATCAACATGTAGTTTGGTGATTTGGGTCCGAACAGGTGGCGGGCTGCATACGTTTTTGCTCACCCTGGCAAGCCTTGCTGGTGTTGTTGTCGTTGTTGGACATTTCTTCCATAGTCTTTTTATATAATTGTGAAGACGTAATTATGGAGGGAAGAGCAGGCTCAATCTCTTGAAGGAGATTATCGTCACAACATCAACGAGTGCTTGACTAGGACAAGACAGCAACTCCTCTACCGCCTGCGTCAAATCCGTCATCAAAACCCAGATGCGATTCATCATGGCTTCGTTAGAGATGGCTAAAGTTAACGACATCATCAAGAGGAGCCTAACCACAGCTGGATGCCCAGCTGAAAGAGAGCCCCGTTACCTAACACCCCGTAACTCTGATGCTCTTATTGGTCGCCCGGATGGTATCACAGTGAACCCCTGGAAGAATGGCAAGCAGTTGGTATCGGACTACACGTGCGTTTCAACCCTGGCTAACACCTACATTAACCTCAGTGTTGCACAACCAGGTGGCGTTGCCACCCACAGGGAAGCAGCCAAATCCCGTAAGTATAGAGAACTGGATCACCACTACAATTTTGTCCCCATTGCTTCTGAGACATTCGGCGCCTGGGGTAAAAGTGCTACCAGTTTTTTTAAGGAACTGGGTTCTAGATTCATTGAAACATCAAGGGACCCTAGAGCTGCCAGCTTTCTTTTCCAGCCCCTCAGCGTGGCGATACAGAGGGGAAATGCGCACTGCATCCAGGGTTCCTGCCCGCCATCTGAGGAGCTGGAGGAACTTGACAACCTATGATAACCATCTTTGTAACCTATATGTAACTCCTTTTTTGTAACAAGGTTCAAATAAAGCAAATATATATGTGTACATACAAAAGAATGGGGGTGGTAGGAGAAGATAATATTAGTGTTCAGTGAGAGACCACAAGGTCTCCTCTGAATACTTTTTATTTTCTTCTCTGAGGCTATGGGTCCCCACATTGGCACCAGAGGTGGTACCCTCACAATTTATATATATATATATATATATATATATATATATATATATATATATATATATATATATATATATATATATGCGAACAAGCCTGAATGGTCCTCAGGACAATATGCAACTGAAAACTCACACCCCAGAAGTGACTCGAACCCATACTCCCAGAAGCAACGCAACTAGTATGTACAAGACGCCTTAATCCACTTGACCATCACGACCGGACAAAATGAGGTGATAGCCGAGGCTATTTGAACCACCCCACCGCCGGCACTCGGATAGTAATCTTGGGCATAGCATTTTACCAAATCACCTCATTCTTTGGGGCATACGTGAGGAACACAAATGCGAACAAGCCTGAATGGTCCCCAGGACAATATGCAACTATATATATATATATATATATATACACACGATTAACTCTACGGCACATACTCGTACATCATTCATCTACTACTATCGCTCACCTGTTCAACACACCTCTTCCTATACTTACCCTACATGACCCACATACCCCCTACATACCCCCACATACCGCTGCCCCACTCCAACATGATTCTACCGAGTGTATCAAGTGCCGCGCGACCGGACGGCACGTGCGCACACCCCAGGGAACCCCCCACAACCCTGTGTGACTGCATACCTGTGCACCACCTGAGCAGGTGGGTCTAATGAGCTCACCTGCTCAGGTTCTGCGCACGGTCGTAGTCGCACTTTACACTACTTATAAGGGGTAAGGGCTATAGTGGGTAAATATAATTTTAATCCTCGGTACCATATTTATTACTTTTGAAAAGCTATATGGGTAAAGCTATGGTAGGTAAAGGCTCTTGTGGGTAAAACTATAATGGGTAATGTCAATAGATAAAAAGCTATGATGGTAAAGGCTTTACTGGGCAAATCTATAGTGGGAAAAAGGTATAATGAGTAATGCTTTAGTGAGTAAATGCAATTTTAATTCCTCAGTATATCTGTAACTTACAAATAAATTTTAAGTCATATGGGTAACAAGAAGCATAGAAAATATGATATAAATTCCTTTGTAGAGCATAATAGATTTAAACACCTTGGTAGCTCCTAATAGGTTTAAACTCCTTGGTAGTTCATAATAGATTTAAACTCCTGGTAAGTCATAATAGGTTTAAACCCCTTGGTAGTTCATAATAGGTTTAAACTCCTGGTAGCTCGTAATAGGTTTAAACTCCTGGTAGCTCATAATAGGTTTAAACTCCTTAGTAGTTCATAATAGGTTTAAACTCCTGGTGGCTCATAATAGGTTTAAACTCCTTGGTAGTTCATAATAGGTTTAAACTCCTGGTAGCTCATAATAGGTTTAAACTCCTTGGTAGTTCATAATAGGTTTAAACTCCTGGTAGCTCATAATAGGTTTAAACTCCTTGGTAGTTCATAATAGGTTTAAACTCCTGGTAGCTCATAATAGGTTTAAACTCCTTATTAGTTCATAATAGGTTTAAATACAACAAAGTTCTTGAAGCCTCATATAAGGCATCCCTCTCACTTATGCAAACACCGATCTAATAATCTCTGTCCTCCTCCAGGAACCTGATAACGTCGAAGTCGTTGGGCACGGTCTGTGCTCTCTCCTGGATGTCTTGGAGTGTGTAATCCATCAAAAGTTCTCCGTTCTCAAACACCGGAACAAGTAGGTCCTGAAATATAGAACCTGGTTTAGAATTAACAGTTCTTGGTGAAAATGGTAATGATCTTACTAATGCTAAATTCAAAGTTTTTATTAAAAGATTTTTGGGAGCCCTACTTTTCAATATTTCCTGTATATTCAAACAGTGTCTATCAACACGTGTCCATCAACACGTGTCCAAACATAGTGTCCATCAACACGTGTCCATCAACACGTGTCCAAACATAGTGTCCATCAACACGTGTCCAAACATAGTGTCCATCAACACGTGTCCAAACATAGTGTCCATCAACACGTGTCCAAACATAATGTCCATCAACACGTGTCCAAACACAGTGTCCATCAACACGTGTCCAAACACAGTGTCCATCAACGTGTCCAAACACAGTGTCCATCAACACGTGCCCAAACATAGTGTCCATCAACACGTGTCCAAACACAGTGTCCATCAACACGTGTCCAAACACAGTGTCCATCAACACGTGTCCAAACATAGTGTCCATCAACATGTGGCCAAACACAGTGTCCATCAACACGTGTCCAAACACAGTGTCCATCAACACGTGTCCAAACATAGTGTCCATCAACACGTGTCCAAACATAATGTCCATCAACACGTGTCCAACATAATGTCCATCAACACGTGTCCAAACACAGTGTCCATCAACACGTGTCCAAACACAGTGTCCATCAACGTGTCCGAACACAGTGTCCATCAACACGTGCCCAAACATAGTGTCCATCAACACGTGTCCAAACACAGTGTCCATCAACACGTGTCCAAACACAGTGTCCATCAACACGTGTCCAAACATAGTGTCCATCAACATGTGGCTAAACACAGTGTCCATCAACACGTGGTCAAACATAGTGTCCATCAACACATGGCCAAACACAGTGTCCATCAACACATGGCCAAACATAGTGTCCATCAACACGTGTCCAAACACAGTGTCCATCAACACGTGTCCAAACACAGTGTCCATCAACACGTGAACAAACATAGTGTCCATCAACACGTGTACAAACATAACGTCAATCAACATGTGTCCAAACACAGTGTCCATCAAAACGTGAACAAACATAGTGTCCATCAACACAAGTCTAAACATAACGTCCATCAACACGTGGTCAAACATAGTGTCCATCAACACGTGTCCAAACATAGTGTCCATCAACATGTGGCCAAACAGTGTCCATCAACACGTGTACAAACATAGTGTCCATCAACACGTGTCCAAACATAGTGTCCATCAACACGTGTCCAAACATAGTGTCCATCAACACGTGACCAAAAATAGTGTTCAACACGTGTTCTAATATAGTGTTCATCAACACGTGTCCAAACACAATGTCCATCAACACCTGGACAAACACAGTGTCCATCAACACGTGACCGAACATAGTGTCCATCAACACTTGTCCAACATATTGTGCTATTACAAACTCCCTGATCTCCGACAGAGGACAACTGTACCCATCAATGTTGCATGTCTGCAAGAGTGAAGAGCTCGTATTATCACCTAACCCTCTGCACCCGTCATTGTTGCAGCTTACATGGCTGCAACCTCTGTATGTTGCACGTTACACAACCTCGCCAACACCAACCCCCGTACAGCTTTACCACCAAGTGATGGCTTATGTAGGAAAATCCTTCCAATATTATGAATTTCAAACATTCACGATGATGCGTAGACTGTGACCTGGAACGGATGCATATGTCTGAAGACATTCTTGACTTTTATCCCGACTTCAACACCAGCTCCCATACCGTTAGGCCAACCTGTCAATCTGTCATCACAAAGTGACAGTATCAATTATTACTACAAATGGAAGTACAAATTATTAACTTCCCTAGGACATGTATATTACATGCGTATGTTCTAAATGTACATAATGCAGATGTACTAAGGCTTAGGCTGCCATATTTTAGGACTAGGATTGCTTACGTGGATATTAAGTCGCAATTACGTGGATGAAAATTAGACACTCAACCCACACATCTGAAAAATAAAAGAAGCGACGACGTTTCGGTTCTTCCTGTACCATTAGCAAGTCATGTTACCTTTGCATGAGTTAATAATGGTCCAGGACGGACCGACATGACAATTACATTTTTTCAGATTTGTGGGTTATGTGTCTAGGGTTGCTTATTTATGCCTAGGACTGGTTCTTAGGCTTATTATCACTGTTCTATTATTTGGTTTGCTCTTTATAGTGGTCCATTGTATAAAACGTAAACCTCTTTTCGATACTACAGCCCAAATTTGGTCCATTTGATTCATAGTAGCTATAGGTTCTCTCTTTTTAGAATATGGGTTGATTTGGCTATTGTTTCAAAAGCAAAGTGTCCCTCGAAAAAAATCTGTAAATCTGACACCCTAGGCATCGGTTGTCATTTGTACTTCCCCAAATATTATATCAGGGATTTATAAAGAGAAAAAATCATACTTACCAAACCTACTTGTTACGCTGAAGTGTAACCAACTATAATGATAAAGGGTTCCCAGTTGAGTTTTATGCACGGACTACAACAATGCCTATCAGATATGGGGAAGAGAGCTCTGCTCTTTTCAAACATATGAATTCGATAGAATTTTTTATTCGATAGACTGGGGGAATTTTATTAGTTACCTAAATTTACCTGGTAACATATATTAATATACGCCACAACATTCACTTCGACAACGACAGGAAGCCGGCGGCTTGTCAAAAGTTTTCCATTTGTCCTGATGAGTAAAGTGTACTAACATAATTGTGTTTGAAAGAGGGTAGAATTCATATATATATATATATATATATATATATATATATATATATATATATATATATATATATATATATATATATATATTTCTTTCACTAGATAACTGATCAACATTTCTTCATTAGATAACTGATCTTGCCATGATCTATCCCTTTAATAGGCTGTTAAACGGAGCTAGCGACGAGACATTTATTTCACCGTTACTTTACATTTGTTTATGTAAAATATGATGAATATTTGAGTACTGAATGGATTTATGCGCCCCTTGAGGGACCCGTAATATAAGAGGGTAGAAATAGCCTAACCTTGTCTATCATTTTGGGATGTATTTTGTTATCTCAATAAACTTCCATTAACTTGAACCTAGCGAAACATGTGACTCGATCCTTCCCCATTTCTCATACAAGCAGCCACAGCCTCATATTTTTATTCTTTTGAAAACGGTCTTAGTTTGAACAACGAACCCGACGATTTCTGAAGAAAGCGCTGATGTTACATTTCCAATCATGCAATTTCCCTCATCCCAAGTTAACAGAATATTGTATAACTATACTCGTGAAAGTACATTTACTGTACTCTGATCTTAACGTGAAAGATCCGAATCCCACTGACATTAGAATGAAAAAATCGATTTGGAATCTAACATAAAAATCCAGGTAGCTGTCTGACTTTAGTGACTGTATGATCAGGCGTAATAAACAGGACCTAATACCCATCTGACCTTAAGACGAAAAATGAGTTCTAATTCTAACATTACCGTGTACATACCGAATCCGTGTCAGTGCCTGACCTTAGTGGAGTCACCCTTGCCGGCCTGCTGAGTGGTGTAGAGACCGTGGTGGTGATGGTGGAGGGAGAGACGGCCACGCTTGCTATCCTTGCCGGAGTCGGTGACGGGCTGCTTGTACACGTCGACGCCCTGCCCGCCCACCTCCACGTAGCTCACCTTATATGCGCACTTCTGCGTGTCTCGATTAATCTATAACAACCAATGCCAGGGAAGTGTTGTGTGATTCTAATGAAAAGAACTCCTTTAATGGCTTGGCAAAATAATATTTTTGACGGTTACCCAAAAGCCGTAACGGTCACAACTCGTCCTCTTAAAAATAACGTCACTTTTCGCTCGTATGCGTGTTATGGCCAAATTTGGATGTAATTAGAAATGAAGTTGACTCACAAAAGTGACGTACTGTTCCGTTTTCTGTTTGAGTAGTCAGGCTTACTCGGAACGGTTAAGAGAGGAAACTTTCAATTCACGTTTTTCATAACGTTTTGAAACTTTATGAGAATTTCCTACCCACCTAACCTATCAGAGGACCCTTAACTTACTGTTGTTAAAAAAAAATCCCAAATTTATTTTCATTTTTTTTTTATTTTCAAATTACGTCCACTTTCGGCCATACGGGCAAACGGCCAAAAGCGACGTTATTTTTAAGAGGATCGTGTGTTATTATTGATCTTGAGACACCAGCCCGTGGGCAAGGATGAGCCACATTTGACCACAATATCAACCAAATATATATACACCAGTTAAGGTATTGGTTGTAAGACTCAATATTATCAGCCGAAGCAGACTTTAGGCTAAGTTTGATAACGAATTCATACATCAGGACAGCGAAATTATAACTCTAAAGATACAACATGGGACATGAAGACCCTCACCTGCCCGTCGTTACTGTCAGGAAAGCCCGGGAAGGCATCAATCATAACACCACTGGCACTGAATTATCATCAATATCTCCAAGTCGTTTATGTTTATATACATAATACAGTCAGTAAAACAATTCACAATTTGCACTGATTAATTCAGAGAACAAAATATTTCTTACAGTATTTATGTTATCTTTTTATGAGGACTTCCACCATAACCTTTGTTCTTTATTATCGTTATTCACTTGAAGGTTTATCGTTATTAACTTGAAATTTCAACGCCAATTATCTGAACTTTCATCATGATTACCCTGAATTTTTACCTTTATTAACATGAACTTTTACCGTTATTAATATTAACTTTCACCATTATTACCTTGAACTGTCAACGTTATTAACATGAACTTTCATTATTTATTTGACTGAACTTTTATAATTTATTAACAGGAACTTATAACATTCATCAATTCGAACTTTCAACGTTATTAAACTTAATTTTCAGCATTTATTAATCTGATCTTTCATCATTTATTTGACGGAATGTTTATCATTTATTTAACTGAACTTTCAGCATTTATTAACCTGAACTTCCAGCATTTATTAAACTGAACTTTCATCATTTATTAACCTGAACTTTCATCATTTATTAACCTGAACTTTCATCATTTATTAACCTGAACTTTCATCATTTATTAACCTGAACTTTCATCATTTATTAACCTGAACTTTCAGCATTTATTAACCTGAACTTTCAGCATTTATTAACCTGAACTTCCAGCATTTATTAAACTGAACTTTCATCATTTATTAACCTGAACTTTCAGCATTTATTAACCTGAACTTTCAGCATTTAATAACCTGAATTTTTAGCATTTATTAACCTAAACTTTCAGGATTTATTAACCTGAACTTCCAGCATTTATTAACTTGAACTTTCAGCATTTATTAACCTGAACTTTCAGCATATATTAACCTAAACTTCCAGCATTTATTAAGCTGAAATTCCAGCATTTATTAAGCTGAAAGTGACGATATGTAATATTGGAGCCCAAGTAAGCCATTGTATCAAAATGTAATAATTGAGCCCAAGTAAGTTTTTTTTTCTTTTGAGGAGGGCAATTTTTTATATAATCCGGAAACATAAAGCTAAAACCGAACCTAAATATTTATAGGCCTAGTATAGCACATAGCTGTAAATATATTAGGCCTCTTATAGCATGTATTAAGCCTAGGATGGTTAGGTTAGGTCATATTAGCAACAAAAATATACAAATGTGTCCAGTTTGTCCAAATTCAATAATACTCATTGTCATAATAATAGGCTGCTCCTCTACAGGTCCATCAGGACATATTGGTACTTTTGACCACATCGTTACTACTTTCTAAGAATTTTCATTTTAGGGGATAAGCTGCAAAAAGGAGATATTGGAGAGAGTTAGCAAGCGAGAAGGAAAAAAAGGAATTCTTACCTTCTGGAGCAATGCGGCTCCGGCGCCAAAATAGGTGTTGGCTGTGCTCCAGTTGTGATTCTTGAGGTGCTCAAGTGTAGACCCTGCAGCAAGATATATGTTCATATAAACTCTGTTGACAGGTACAGGAAACCTTTATTTAACTGTTTTATCAATGTCCCTTAGGCCATGGGTGACGAACCTATTGCACTGGTGCCAAGAGTGGCACACTAGCAAATTTTGCTGGCATGCAAAATGCATCGCCGCTCCCTTGATTCTTTAAATCCAACCCGTAATAAATAAATAAATGTAACTAGAATGAAATAAAGGTACAAGAATGTAACAACTCTTGTATATAACTCAAAGAATAATATGAAGATTATCATAACTGCGAAACGAAGCAGTGAATAAGTTTTCACAAACCAGGAACAAAAGGAAGTGTTCCCAGATGTCTCGCATCAGCAGGAACCAGCTGGAAGATTTTGAGAACAAGTGACACGTTCTGAATTCATCACTCGTCCCAATGTTCTCTTCAGTAAATGACAGAACTAAACGAGTATCAATGATCTACTAGAGATCTTTGGGAAGACAAAGATCTACTGTCAAAGTAGATCTACTGTCACAGTAGATTTTTTTCTATGAGATTTACAAACGTACCAAAGACATGTGTCACTCTGCTTATATTTGTCTTCTGTTGTTTGTAAATGAGCACTAGGCATTTGGTGATATAATAGTAAATATGTAGTTTAGCGGTTCCACGAATATTTATTTTTTCGTAATAAATATATTTGATTTGTATTGAATGACTAATCAATCACTACTACATTATTACAGTTGTGAATTTTTAGCATAATGTCATCTCAAACAGCTCAGATAAAATTTGCAATTGACGGAAACAGTATAAAAAATTGTCAGGAATCGTGGACAGAAAACTTTGGTATAATAAAAAAAAGGATGATGAAGCATCAGGCATCAGTTGTGTGCAATACTTCTTCCGTAAAGCGACATGATAAAACTGTTCATAAACGGCTTTGTGATAAAAGTGAGCAAGAATACATTGATCGAGAAATCAGCAACACAAAATATAGTCGAATGTTTAAACTAATAAAAATTCAGGTTGTTGAAACTAACGTCTTAGTTGTTGCTGGGTTTCAGATGACATAGATAATTGATAATCGTTGCAGACCACTCAGTTATGAGGTATATATGTTAAAGAATCGTGGCCAGAATGTGCTCCTTTTCTTTTCGACCGGTTTCCAGCAAAAGACAAAATTAATCAGCGCATTATGAATATACAAGTGATTGAAACAGTTAATAGATCAAAAATTCAAGTTGGAAACTAACATAGCAGAACAGCTAACAAAAGATAACGGTTCTTGTAAATTCCCATCAATTTGTCTTCTTGATAGCACTGACGCTACATCATCAGCTATCACTTAAAATCCCCACTTCAGTACGGGTGATTAATGACGTGAAAAAACTGGTTAACTTGATAACGTTACTTGAACATACCTCACGGGCTGAATTATACCAGGCAGTAGTAGTATTGTCTAAACGACAGGTTGAACTTTCCAAATTAGTTGCTGTGACAACCGATTGTGCACCCTAGCATGACTGATACAGAAACAGTTTTGTATGTTTGCAAAATATGCTAGGCATTGCTGTTATTATATACGATGAGGCTTTGTATATAAAAGCTGGCCATATGAAGACATATCACATGAAGAAGTGATGAAAATTTTAACCAAGATATTTAATTATATTTCTACATATGCTTTAAAAAAATTATGTCAGAATTTACTGACCTCGGTGACCTCAGTGTACACTGGAATACTATATATAACAATATCTTAGGAGAGGTTGTCCTTAAAAGATTTGTTGAGTGATTGAATGAAATTCGCAAATTTTTTTGATAAATGAAACATTTTCTTTTTAAAAATTATCTGAAGCTGCGTTAATTTGGAGACGCTTTTTTCACTAACTTCACCTCACAGGTAGTCTGGTAGCAGAGTGGACAGCGCACAGGACTCGTAATTCTGTGTGTGGGAAAAACCTGCTGGGATTGATATAAGAGGAGACTACCAGGGACTTGTACTGAACTAAATTAAAAATTTACTGTCTGCAAATTAATTCAATTAAAATCTCTAGCTAGGGTTGTAAATCCTAGTTCCTCTTTTCCTAATGACAGACTGTGGGCTGTAAGGGACAGGTGGGGTGAATGACTTTGTTGATAGAAGTTCCAGTCCACCTGTAGACAGGGATCTCACATCAGCTTGTATTTTATACAAGGATAAGATTTAATAAATTCAGTTATCTGACTGAACACTGGCTCTGTTTAAACCAGGGATTTAAACATACATAGTCTAACCTAGCACCTTAACTATTAACAGCCAATATGTACTTATACTATAAACAACAAATTAAATTGTAAAAGTATAATAAATGACCTTAAATGTAGTCTAAATACTGTTAACTAAGTACTAGAAATTATATTCAATTAAATGAACTTATATGATAACTTAAAAAATAACTAAGCAAGCAATTGATAACCTAATTTATATATTCAAGTATATATGCAATTTATTTATTCACTTTATACAGTTAGCTTGACTGAATCTTTTCCAACACTATGGACACTTGTGAGGTTTTTACTTATTGAGGCTGAATTCTTTTCTGACCCAATGGACACTCACGAGTCTAGTGCTGGATAATATTCACAGCTACACTACAATTTTAATAAACGTACCGATGAATGAGGCTTTGCCTCGCTTTATTACCGACAGACAGATTTATAGAATATTAAAGTTATACAAGCATACAATTGGCCAATTAATACGCTACTGTAATAAACTTCAATATACTTATCTGAAGCCGGGTGCCTGTCTGACAAGTTTGCCAGACTGATTAACTCTCTTGTCGAGTTTAGGCACTATATTTTGCTACAGCGTTGCTGTATGATGATCTGGTAGCGTTGCTACGTGATTGTCCCTGCAGTTGCAGAAGAATGATCGGATAAAGAGTAGGAATGAAGGTGGAGGAAACCGTGTTCACTGTGATCTCCACTATACACTCTTATTTTATATAAATGTTGTAGGATTTTCCTTGTAGATATTGTCCAGGTACTCCCCCAGTTCTAGAGAGTGTTGACTGGCGATAAAAATATTAGATAAGGTGTCCTTGAGCTGGTAATGTTCGCTAAGGATCAGTCACTTGTTCACTCAGTTGTAAACAAACGCGAAGTCCCTCGAGGCATCGTCGTGGGCGCTTCTCGCCCCCGAGATGCTCCTCCCTCTCCCTTGAGAGGTAGCTTTCAATGAATATTGATTGATTATTTTTACAGTCTAGACTTATGATTAAGATATGATGTGATTATAATATAATTAGATATAAGATTTAAAGATTATAAGTAGTATTTGAAAGTACCACTGAATCTTATTAAGGATTCGATATTATCCCTACCGGATGTTGAATAAATGTTCCAATAGTTTTTTAATTAACAAATCCTTCTAGAAGCTTCTGGATCCTTGAGAGATCATGTACAAAGTCACGTAGGCATCAAAAGGGCCCTGTTGCGTACGTGTTCATGGTGCCATTGTCATCCAGGATCAAGCTATATAATGAATCTATAATGATTCTAATATGATTTTGATACGATTTAGATATGATTTTGATATGATATAGAAATGATTTAGAAATTATACATTTCTTAGATGATTATTAGATATGGTGGGTAAAAATTTCCCACATCTTCCAGAGGGAGAGAACTGGCACAGAGTCCAATACTTAGGACAATAGTAACCATATGTATTTATTTACTCTCCATTGGATTGATAATACAAGTGCAAATTTTGCTTGCACTTTTGTGCTGCTGTCCGTTGTGGACGATTGTGTCTGTTAGGAGTCTGTGGGTCTTGTGGAGTTAGAATGTCTTGAGATCTCTCAGGATCTAACTGCAGCTGGCTCACTGATTCCATGTGGATGAGTTTGTCCAATGTCTTCAGGGAAGTTGTTCCTTTAGACAGGATTTTGACTATTCTCAAAATCCCCTGACTATCTGGATGGACTGAGACAACTTTACCTAATGGCCAGTCAACCTTAGGGCCATCACTGTCTACCAAGACAATATCGCCAGGTTGGAGATTAGCTATATTATGTGGGACATTGGCCCCATAGTGATGTTCTAGTAGAGATGTAAGATATTCTTTTGTCCAAACATCATTCCATTTTTGGATTATGCTGGACAGATGCTTATACCCCTGAACCAACTCGCTCTGACCCACATATGAGGGATCTCTGATCTCATCATCCACTAGAGATGGTACTGGAGTCAGAAGTCTTCCATACATTAGGTGGGCAGGACTTAATGGCTCATGTTGAGTAGGATCCTCAGACAAGTAAGTCAACGGCCGGTTATTCACCCTTGATTCTATTTCCGTGATTACTGTCTGGAGTTCTTGAAGATTGATTTTCTGACGGTGTAGAGATTTTCTCAAGGATCTTTTTACAGTTCCTATTAACCGTTCATAAAATCCTCCGTGCCATGGGGCTCTCGGAGGGATAAATTTCCATCTGCAATGACGCTGTTCCAGTGTGGAAGTAACTGCAGGATGGGAACAGATTTCCCGTAGACATGCTTCTCCAGCTACCAAGTTTGCTCCGTTATCTGAAATCATCAGCTTAGGGCATGATCGGCGTGCTGCGAATCTGCGGAAAGCTTGAATAAATGATTGAGCAGGTGTTACCTCTATATGTACTGCCCTGGTGGTAGCACAGGTGAACAGACAGATGTATGCCTTGATAGGCTGCTTATCTGCAGTCCCTGTTAGATATATTGCTCCTGTATAATCTACTCCTGTCGTTTCGAAAGGTTGTAGATTGACCACTCGTTCCTTTGGTAGGGGTGGTGGCCCTGGATAAGAGCAAGTTCTTGCATCGTACCTTCGGCATATCATGCAATTCTTTAAGATTGATTTGACTGAC
The DNA here is from genome assembly GCF_040958095.1 of Procambarus clarkii. Classification (NCBI taxonomy): domain Eukaryota; kingdom Metazoa; phylum Arthropoda; class Malacostraca; order Decapoda; family Cambaridae; genus Procambarus; species Procambarus clarkii. The sequence continues at coordinate 2,726,801 of NC_091203.1, forward strand.
TGTCTTCCCTGAGGAATCCAGTACTGCTGTCTGATTTGTGTGAGTGTGTCTAACACTCCTCCATGTTTGATGATTTGTTGATGTGTATGCAACACAATCAACCTTGTGATCCAATGATTTTTTGGTAAAAGCCATGGATGCACGGTATCTAGATTGATATCTGCGTGTTTAAGTCTCCCTCCACAACGCAGAATGTTGTGATTTTCTTGGTCTATCCACAGACCGAGATTGTGTTTTAACTTATGCGGAAGATTTTCATAGTTATTCCCATAAGTTTCTCTCTGGGCTTGTCTTACCCAATAGATAAGTGCATCTGGAAAAGTGTATTTTATACCTTTTTTCCTGAGATAATGAAACACGTTCTGCGTTACATTGATTAATTTGATGAGCGAGGAGTAACGAGTACAATCCAAGACTGATATTTGAGCTTGCTGCCTGGTGGTAGTTATGGTTTGTGTCGTAATGACGTGTGGCTTTTGTTCAGGCCAACTACCATTCACTAACCATCGAGGCCCATGAAACCAAATATCTGCCTTTGCAAACTGTTTAAATGTCATACCTCTTGATAAGAGATCAGCTGGATTATCCTTTGTTGGTACATGCAACAATTGAAAGCCTGCGGAAATTTCTTTAATTTCCGAGACGCGATATTTTACATATGGAGTTGGACAGTTGTTGTTTCGTACCCATTGTAAGACAGCTTCATTGTCAGACCATATAATGACATCTTTGATGTTCATGGTAGACAAGACTTGTTTGATATGCACTGCTAAGCGTGTGCCAGTTAGCAGTGCTGTTAGTTCCATCTGAGGCAAAGTCCTCTTTTTAATGGAGCGACTCTGGCCTTAGAGGTGATAAGATATGATTGATTAGAAGTCACTAAGTAAGCACAAGCTCCAAAAGCTTTGGCTGACGAGTCTGCGAATACATGTAGTGATACTTCTTCATTTTCCTCGACTATGTGTCTCGGAAAGATTATCTTTTCAACTAAAGTTTGTTCTTGAGCCACTTCCATCCAAGCTTTTTGTAACTGGATTGGTAGTGGATCATCCCAACCAACCTTAGCCTTCCATGCTTCTTGCACCAATAAACGCCACTTGATAGTCAAAGGATTTAGTAGACCAAGTGGGTCGAATACTTTGCTAACTTGTGAAAGTAAATCCCTTTTTGTAGTGATGTTGTAATTTACTGGCACAGATTTGATCGATATTGTGTCCGAGATTAAATCCCAATCCATACCTAACACCTTTTGTGATTCTGGTACGTGATATTCAGGGTAATCTCTTGCTATTTGATTATTCAATGTTGCATTATTAGAGGCCCAAGATTGTAGTGGCATGTTGGCACCTTGTAGCTCCTTGTTGGCCTCTTGATATAATTGTAAGAGTTCAGTAGTACTGTTAACTGTCCCTTGAAAATTATCTACATATAGATTTTGACTGATTTCAGTCTTACAGGGACTTGATGATTTCTTCAGATGAATATCTAGAGTTGCTTGCAATAGAAATGGACTACTTGTCGCCCCAAAAAGAACTGATGAGAATCTGAAAGTCACTACAGGACTATTGACATCTTCTGGGTTCTCTACCCATAGAAACTTAGTGAAGTCTCTATCTTCTTCCTGCAAGCCAACTCTGAGAAAGGCCTTACTTATATCTGCTGAATACGCATATTTGTTAAGTCTAAACTTCAACAGTATGTCATACAATTTCTGAGTTAGACTTGGACCTGTTTGCAAACAATCATTTAGACTGGTTCCTTGGGGTCCAGATTTAGAGCTACAATTAAAAACTATCCGTAAAGGAGTCGTTTTTGATTCTCTCATTACAGCCATGTGTGGTAAAAAATGGCCTGTTTGCTTATTGTCATGTTTCACGACTTCGATGAATTTATTCTTTAATTGTTGAGCAATAATCTCATGATAGAGTTTTAAATGCTCAGGCCTTTTTCTTAGCTTTGCTAGTTGAGATTTAAATTGACTGTAAGCCATGTGATAATTGGTAGGTAAGGTTTTATGGTTGATTTTCCATCGTAGCCTTACCCAGTACTGTCCATCATGGTACTGTACAGTTTCTAAGTATTGATTGTATGCACAGACATTTTTTTATTTTATTTTTATTTTTATTTATGCATATACAAGAATGTACATAAGGAATGTGAGGATACAATTATGGTAATTACAGTCTTGTAAAGCCACTAGCACGCGCAGCGTTTCGGGCAGGTCCTTAATCTAAGAAAATTTTAAGGAGGTAAATACTTGCAAAATTTATAGACAAAAAAATGATAACAGATTACATGGAATGAAAAAAAAAAAGATGAGAGAAAATTATAGGTACAGTATATTAAAGCACATAGGTAGTTATGATTGATTGCAATGACAGCTTAAAATGGTAGTTGACAACAAATTGGTAGGCACAATACAGCAGAAACAATATAAGATTGATTGCAATGACAGCTTGAATGGTAGTTGACAAAAATTGGTAGTCACAATACAGCATATGGCTAGCACATAAAAGAAGACAGCAATGAACACAATGATAAGGTTGTTTGATATTACATAAAAATTAGGAGATTGGGTACCACTAGGTACAGAGCAAATTTAAAGCTCAGTGTAGGAAACTAAATATATGAAGTTAGGTACTTTTTGGTTTTGCTTTTAAATAAGGCAAAAGTTTTACAGTTTTTCAATACACTAGGGAGTGAGTTCCATAGACTAGGTCCCTTAATTTGCATAGAGTGTTTACACAGATTAAGTTTGACCCTGGGGATATCAAAGAGATATTTATTTCTGGTGTGGTGATAATGGGTCCTATTACATCTGTCCAGGGAGAGTTTCAGAGCATGGTTTGCATTTAAGAACAGGGTTTTGTAAATGTAGTTGACACAAGAGAATGTGTGGAGGGAGTTAATATTTAGCAAGTTTAGAGATTTAAACAAGGGAGCTGAGTGTTGTCTGAAAGCAGAGTTAGTTATTATTCTGATAGCAGATTTTTGCTGTGTGATGATGGGCTTAAGGTGGTTTGCAGTGGTAGACCCCCATGCACAGATACCATAATTAAGATAGGGGTAGATTAGTGCATAATATAGTGAGAGGAGAGCAGAGTTAGGAACATAATATCTGATTTTGGAGAGTATACCAACTGTCTTAGAGACTTTCTTAGTTATGTGTTGAATGTGGGTGCTGAAGTTGAGTCTCTTGTCTAGGAATAGGCCAAGAAACTTGCCATCATTTTTATTACTGATGTTAATGTTGTCTATCTGTAGCTGAACTGCATTTGATGATTTGCTTCCAAATAAGATGTAGTAAGTCTTTTCGATGTTTAATGTTAGTTTGTTCGTTGACATCCATAAGTGGACTTTTTTTAATTCATTATTCACAACATTATTTAGTGTATGTGGGTTGAGGTTTGAGTAGATAAGGGTAGTATCGTCAGCAAACAATATAGGTTTGAGAATATTAGAGACATTAGGCAGATCGTTTATATATATAAGAAATAGAAGAGGTCCTAAGATGCTGCCCTGTGGCACTCCAACGGTAATTGGTAGAGTGGAAGAAGTTGTATCATTGATGGTTACATATTGGTGTCTGTCACTAAGATAGGATCGGATGTAGTCAAGGGCAAGGCCTCGGATTCCATAATGCTGGAGTTTAAATAAGAGGTAGTTGTGATTAACAGTATCAAAGGCTTTTCTTAGGTCAATGAAGAGTCCAATCGGGAACTCATTTTTGTCAAGGGCTGAGTAGATAATGTCAAGGAGACTAATGATTGCATCATTGGTACTCTTTTGGGACCGGAAGCCAAACTGGCAGGGGCTGAGTATGTCGAATTTTACGAGGTAGGAATAGAGCTGTTTGTAAATAATTTTTTCAAATATTTTTGATAGAATGGGTAGATTTGATATTGATCTATAATTGTTTATGTCCGCCGGATTGCCTCCTTTATGGACTGGCGTTACTCTTGCTTTTTTGAGGATATCAGGGAAGGTGTGACACTCTATAGATTTGTTGAACAGTAGTGCTATGGGTGGGGCAAGGGCATGGGAGGCTCTCTTGTACACAATGGACGGAATTTCACTGGTGTTCCCTGCCTTGGTTTTTAGAGAGTGTATGATGGACACAACATCTGCCGGGCTGATTGGTGAAAGGAGAAGAGAGTTTGGATAGCTGCCTGAGAGATATGTGTTAATATGTGTCTGAGTCTGTGGGATTTTACTGGCAAGATTAGCACCATCAGGACTTGGTTGTTCAGGGATTATTCCTATGGCATCAAGTTCCCACAATTGATGTACAGATTCTAATCCATCATCAATCATGTGGGGGATTTTAAGTGGTGACTGTTCTTTGCCTAGTCATGCCACTATTACAGTTTCTGTATGATGTGATTTTTCAGGAGTTGAAGGTTCAAGATCTAGTATAGGTCCTGTCATCAATATGCCTCCTGCTGATTTGAGTATATTCATACCCATAGATTCTTCTGATCCCAGAATGAATCGATGATAGTAGTCAGCTCCAATCAGGATTCCGATATTCCCTATGTAGTCAGAATCAAGCAGAGGATCTGCTAATTGTATTCCTTTTTCTTTTAGGAATTTAATTGTGGCTGTCAGACCAGTCACTTCCATTTCAGTAGGAATTTTATCAACTACTATGGCTTCTACTGTCCTTTGGGATGTACCTAGACAGACATTGAGTTTTACTACTGGAAAGGTTCTACGACCAGAATTAGTAAAAAACCCTGATATGGATGTAGATACTTGCTTTGAAGATTTAAGTTGTAAATCTTCTGCCATCTTTTTACTGATAAAGGTTTTCTGTGACCCTTGATCAAAAAAGCCTCTAGTTGCAATACAAATTTCTTGATTGCATAGTTCTAGCTGTGCAGTAGGCAATATGGCTGTTGTAACAATTTCTGTATCCAAGTCGTTGACATTGCTCATTACTGTACAGAATTGTATGGCTGTAGTGGTATTATCATCTTTGGGCTTTGCCTGAGATGCAGGTTGATTATTGGAAGTCTGTGATCTGGATTGAGTGTTAATATCACCACAGAGTGCTGTGTGATGTACACTTTTATGACAATATTGGCAGTTCTGCAAGTGAGTGTTACACTCACTTGTATCGTGCTTCCGTAGACAACAGATGCACCTGTTCAGAGATTTCAGTCGATCGATTCGACTGGCACGGCCTTCATAAACTGTGCATTGATAAATGGTATGTGCTTCTTGACAGAATAAACATTTTGGGGCACTTGTAGCTCCTTTTGTCTTATCTGTCTTAGGAGCTTGGTTTCCTACAGTTCTGTTAACTGTGGGGGATATAGCATAAGAGCCAACATTATTCAGTTTCCACCTTGCAGAAGAGGAATTTTGTTGCCTTGATTTTTGACTGCCATTTTGGACATTTCTGTTTTTGTCCGTGGATTCACTTTTGGGGATTTTTTCTTGAGATCTAAGTTTTCCTCGGCTTCGTAATCTTTGTACGTAAGCTCGAAGTCCATCAATGATTTGGCTTTGTGATAAGATGTTGGTGTTATAATGAGTGCATAGGCTGTCTATGACCTCATTTGGAAGTTTCCTTTGAATGATTAACTTTATAAGCCACTCTGCATCTCCTACAGGTACTTTTGTACTGAGGGCTTTGATGATTGATTCTATAGACAATCGAAATGATTGTAGTGACTCATAACTTTTATTTGGAGAGGGTAAATCCAATAATTTGTATGAGAGACGTGCAATTGCAGTCTCCTTATCACTGTAGTTATCTTGTAACAACTGTAAGGCATGGTCGTAATCATCATCTGTTAATGACAAATTAGCAATGACCTGCCTTGCCTCTCCCCGTAACTGGCCTTGCAAATATTGAAACTTTGTCGCCTTTTTGAGAGAGGTCTTGGAGTTTATTATAGAATCAAAGTGTCTCCAGAAGGTATCCCAATCGTCTTCTTCCTTGCCCTCAAAATATGGTAATTGTACCTTTGGGAGCTCTGCGGCTATATGTGTGATAGTTGCATTTCTCTGTTGAGTGGATGAGCTCACATTGGATTGGGTTTCTGCTTGAGATATTTGTTTGATTAAAGGATCAAGTTGATCTTGGATTTTATCTTCATACATTGTCATTTCAACGACAATTTCCTGAAGTTCCCTTCGGGTTAAATCTGCATTAGCCATTTCTGTTAGATAAATCTCTGCATGGCGTTTGATTTGTTCATACTTCTCCACAGCTGCTTTTACTCTGGTATTCAGAATTATTAAATCAGGAGATGGTTGTCTAGCCAACTTTTGACATTTGTCAATCAGTTGAGTTAGGTGATCTTGCAGACCATTAAGTGTCCTCCTATTTCCTGTTTCAGCTGCTGGTGGAACACTGTTAGCCATTTTGACCTTTTCTGAGTTTCGAAGATTCCGAGATTTTTCTCTTTTTTCTGATGAATATGTATGATGTTAATGTATTTTGATAAATGAGCTTTCCTGTCTACTTAGGTAATGATTCCAAAGATCGTCCTTCATTTCCTCCCTGGAATCTGGTTGTAGCAGGTGTTCAATTATCAAAGTACTGTAATAATTTGATTTGTGACCCGAATGCACGAATGCACCAAGTTGGTAAATCTTGTAATAATTTTTTAAAAATAGTAAATGGCACTATTTTTGCAAAGTTATTACAAAATCTGTTACCATAATAATTGTTAGATAAAATACAGTAGAATGTCTACTGGTTTTACCTGTAATAGGGTATGATATAGTTGATTATAGTTAGATTGTAATGAAATGCTCTTACAGTGATGATAACACTTTTTTAAAGAATATTATGTAATGAGCAGCTCTGAAAATCAGTAGATTAGAGATAATGCTAGATAATACACTTAAATATATATGTAATGTTACCACAATGAGGTAGGTAATAATATGATTAAGATGCACTTGTGTCTGTGACACTGATATACTTAAGTACTGTGGTTTCTTAACACTGAACAGTATTAGTATGCTATGAATGCTTACTAGTTAATGGATATGGTGGCTTAAGCCACTGCTAACAGTTTGTTTACTTAGATATATGGCTATGATAAATATTGGCTGATAGCTAGGTTAGGCTAGAATATGTAAGAATTATTCCATTGCAAAATCAAGAAGTTTCTTATGTATTTGGCATTGAAATATTCGGTAAACGAATCATCATAAATATCTAGGTATAAAGGACCAATTAATATCTAGGTTCGAAGAACCATTAATGTGGGAAAAACCTGCTGGGATTGATATAAGAGGAGACTACCAGGGACTTGTACTGAACTAAATTAAAAATTTACTGTCTGCAAATTAATTCAATTAAAATCTCTAGCTAGGGTTGTAAATCCTAGTTCCTCTTTTCCTAATGACAGACTGTGGGCTGTAAGGGACAGGTGGGGTGAATGACTTTGTTGATAGAAGTTCCAGTCCACCTGTAGACAGGGATCTCACATCAGCTTGTATTTTATACAAGGATAAGATTTAATAAATTCAGTTATCTGACTGAACACTGGCTCTGTTTAAATCAGGGATTTAAACATACATAGTCTAACCTAGCACCTTAACTATTAACAGCCAATATGTACTTATACTATAAACAACAAATTAAATTGTAAAAGTATAATAAATGACCTTAAATGTAGTCTAAATACTGTTAACTAAGTACTAGAAATTATATTCAATTAAATGAACTTATATGATAACTTAAAAAATAACTAAGCAAGCAATTGATAACTTAATTTATATATTCAAGTATATATGCAATGTATTTATTCACTTTATACAGTTAGCTTGACTGAATCTTTTCCAACACTATGGACACTTGTGAAGTTTTTACTTATTGAGGCTGAATTCTTTTCTGACCCAATGGACACTCACGAGTCTAGTGCTGGATAATATTCACAGCTACACTACAATTTTAATAAACGTACCGATGAATGAGGCTTTGCCTCGCTTTATTACCGACAGACAGATTTATAGAATATTAAAGTTATACAAGCATACAATTGGCCAATTAATACGCTACTGTAATAAACTTCAATATACTTATCTGAAGCCGGGTGCCTGTCTGACAAGTTTGCCAGACTGATTATCTCTCTTGTCGAGTTTAGGCACTACATTTTGCTACAGCGTTGCTGTATGATGATCTGGTAGCGTTGCTACGTGATTGTCCCTGCAGTTGCAGAAGAATGATCGGATAAAGAGTAGGAATGAAGGTGGAGGAAACCGTGTTCACTGTGATCTCCACTATACACTCTTATTTTATATAAATGTTGTAGGATTTTCGTTGTAGATATTGTCCAGGTACTCCCCCAGTTCTAGAGAGTGTTCACTGGTGATAAAAATAATAGATAAGGTGTCCTTGAGCTGGTAATGTTCGCTAAGGATCAGTCACTTGTTCACTCAGTTGTAAACAAACGCGAGGTATCGACGTGGGCGCTTCTCGCCCCCGAGATGCTCCTCCCTCTCCCTTGAGAGGTAGCTTTCAATGAATATTGATTGATTATTTTTACAGTCTAGACTTATGATTAAGATAAGATGTGATTATAATATAATTAGATATAAGATTTAAAGATTATAAGTAGTATTTGAAAGTACCACTGAATCTTATTAAGGATTCGATATTATCCCTACCGGATGTTGAATAAATGTTCCAATAGTTTTTTAATTAACAAATCCTTCTAGAAGCTTCCGGATCCTTGAGAGATCATGTACAAAGTCACGTAGGCATCAAAAGGGCCCTGTTGCGTACATGTTCATGTTGCCATTGTCATCCAGGATCAAGCTATATAATGAATCTATAATGATTCTAATATGATTTTGATACGATTTTGATATGATATAGAAATGATATAGAAATTATACATTTCTTAGATGATTATTAGATATGGTGGGTAAAAATTTCCCACACTGTGGTCCGGGTTCCATTCCCGGACCAAACAGAATCAAATTGGCAAAGTTTCTTTCACCCTTAATACCCCTGTTACCTAGCAGTAAATAGGTACCTGAGAGTTAGACAGCTGTGACGAAACTGCTTCCTGGGTGTGTGTGTAATTACCTAAGTGTAATTACCTAAGTGTAGTTACAGGATGAGAGCTACGCTCGTGGTGTCCCGTCTTCCCAGCACTCTTTGTCATATAACGCTTTGAAACTACTGACGGTCTTGGCCTCCACCACCTTCTCACTTAACTTGTTCCAACCGTCTACCACTCTATTTGCGAAGGTGAATTTTCTTATATTTCTTCGGCATCTGTGTTTAGCTAGTTTAAATCTATGACCTCTTGTTCTTGAAGTTCCAGGTCTCAGGAAGTCTTCCCTGTCGATTTTATCAATTCCTGTTACTATTTTGTACGTAGTGATCATATCACCTCTTTTTCTTCTGTCTTCTAGTTTTGGCATATTTAATGCTTCAAACCTCTCCTCGTAGCTCTTGCCCTTCAGTTCTGGGAGCCACTTAGTAGCATGTCTTTGCACCTTTTCCAGTTTGTTGATGTGCTTCTTAAGATATGGGCACCACACAACCGCTGCATATTCTAGCTTTGGCCTAACAAAAGTCATGAACAATTTTTTTAGTATATCGCCATCCATGTATTTAAATGCAATTCTGAAGTTAGAAAGCATTGCATAGGCTCCTTGCACAATATTCTTTATGTGGTCCTCAGGTGATAGTTTTCTATCTAGAACCACTCCTAGATCTCTTTCTTTATCAGAATTCTTTAAAGATTTCTCACATAATATATAGGTTGTGTGGGGTCTATGTTCTCCTATTCCACATTCCATAACATGACATTTATTAACATTAAATTCCATTTGCCAAGTGGTGCTCCATATACTTATTTTGTCCAGGTCTTCTTGAAGGGCATGACAATCATCTAAATTTCTTATCCTTCCTATTATCTTAGCATCATCAGCAAACATGTTCATATAATTCTGTATACCAACTGGTAGATCATTTATGTACACAATAAACATCACTGGTGCAAGAACTGAACCCTGTGGTACTCCACTTGTGACATTTCTCCATTCCGATACATTGCCTCTGATTACTGCCCTCATTTTTCTATCAGTCAGAAAATTTTTCATCCATGATAGAAGCTTACCTGTCACCCCTCCAATATTTTCCAGTTTCCAGAACAACCTCTTATGTGGAACTCTGTCGAAAGCCTTTTTTAGGTCCAGATAGATGCAGTCAACCCAGCCATCTCTTTCCTGTAATATCTCTGTGGCCCGATCATAGAAACTGAGTAAATTCGATACACAGGATCTTCCTGATCGAAAACCATACTGTCTGTCTGATATTATATCATTTCTCTCCAGGTGTTCTACCCATTTAGTTTTGATTAGCTTTTCCAATACTTTCACTATTACACTTGTCAATGATACAGGTCTATAATTGAGGGGGTCTTCCCTGCTGCCACTTTTGTAGATTGGAACTATGTTAGCCTGTTTCCACACGTCTGCTACGATTCCTGTACACAGGGATGCCTGAAAGATCAGGTGAAGTGGAATGCTGAGCTCAGATGCACATTCTCTCAGAACCCATGGTGAAACGCCATCTGGGCCAGCTGCTTTGTTCCTCCCGAGCTCCTTTAGCATATTTTCCACTTCATCTCTAGACACCTCTATCCGCTCTATGTTGTTCTCTGGAATTCTTATTGTGTCTGGTTCTCTGAAGATTTCATTTTGTACAAACACACTTTGGAACTTTTCATTTAATGTTTCACACATTTCCTTTTCATTTTCCGTGAATCTGTTTCCCATTTTCAACCTCTGGATATTATCCTTTACCTGCAATTTGTTGTTTATGAATTTGTAGAATAGGCCCGGTTCTGTTTTACATTTATCTGCTATCCCTTTTTCAAAATTTCTTTCTGCCTCTCTCCTTACTGCTGTATAATTGTTTCTCGCATCTTTGTATCGCTGGTATGTTTGGGGGTTTGGCCTCTTCCTATACTGATTCCATTTTTGTGTCTTTTGGTCTCTTGCCCTCTCACAATTTCTGTCGAACCAATCCTGTTTTCTGGTCCTGCATCTCTGTTTTGGTATGAATGTTTGTGTGCCTTCCTCGTATAGTTTTAAAAATTTGGCATACATTTCATTTACTTCCCTGCCTAGCAACAATTCTGTCCAATTACACTCATTAAAAAAATTTCGAAGTTCCCCATAGTTGCCTCTCTTTAAATCGAGTTTATCAACTGTTTCAATGTCCCCATTTTCTTCTAGATGATATCTTAAAGCATATTTAATGTCTAACAGGACGTGATCACTCTTTCCCAAGGGAGGAAGGTACTGGATGTCAAAAATCTCTTCTTCTTTCCTGGTGAATACTAGATCCAGTACTGACGGTACATCTCCTTCCCTCATTCTTGTGGCTTGCTTTATGTGTTGATACAAGAATGTCTCCAGAATGAGGTTCACAAATCTGCATGTCCAAAAGTCCTCCGTTCTTGCTTGTGTTTGTGTGTGTGTGTGTGTGTGTGTGTGTGTGTGTGTGTGTGTGTGTGTGTGTGTGTGTGTGTGTGTGTGTGTGTGTGTGTGTGTGTGTGGAAAAAAAATAGTAGTTATTAACAATTGAGAGGCAGGCCGTAAGAACAAAGCTCAACCCCTTTAAACACAACTAGGTTAATACAGTTAAATGACTTGAACGCCAAATTACATGGATCTGGCAAAACACTTGATGTTAGATAATATAAAAGTTTTTGAAACCAAACTTAAATTTTTTAACCCGATGTCGAGAATGGAACATTCAAGTATTTTCCAAACCTTATAAAACACAAATGACAGATCGAATTCGTAAGAAAACAGACATTCAGAACCTTCAAATGCAATTTTCGAGCATCATTGACTCAACAGCTGATAATTTTTCTTTTAAGATCTGCGGCATTCAGGTCATTTGAAGAAATTACAAAATACATAAAGTGTGCAGACAGTAACATTAGACAAATTAAACCTGGAAATGTTGCAGTGGATGGACATGGATAATTTTTCGATGCAGTTGATTTACAAAGCAACTAAATTTCAATGCACAATTTTGTTGACTAAAACTGACTAGGAAATATTGAAAGAGATCAGTTAGTGACTGAATCAGTGTAGAAAATTTCAGAAAATGAAATTCAGAAATTGGAATTCCATTCCTGAAAGTTTTGAGTGTGAAAAATATTGCAGTGGCATTATTTACAGTATTTTCACCAACATATTTTTGTGAGAAAATCCGTAGGAGCCGTGATGAGGGTTCGAACCTATGCGCTGTGAGTTCCCAGGCACGTAGCACATTGGTTCGAACCCTCATAGCAGCTCCTACGGATTTTCTCATTGATGCATCACGATAGTGTGATTACGCTCTGTATATTCATGTGAGTAATTATTTTCAGTCATGAACTTTGTCAAGTCTAATTATAGGAGTAGACTTAATGATTAAATTAGTGCTGCAGCATTGCTCTCAAAACAACCAAATAAAGGTGTGATATAAATATGACGTCGTTGGTGGGGCAGCAAACATCTCAAGAATAAAATAACTGTATTTTCTTATACGTTATTTTCTGTTTTATAATTTTAACTAAAGTGTATAACTTCATATTCACATTTCTTGTTACTTATAAGTTACAGTACAAATTGTATGTAATAATTTGTAATAATTTTGAATTATCTGGTTAAAAAATATATATTAATAATATTCAACAGTTAAAAAATTATTTCATATATAAATATATATATATATATATATATATATATATATATATATATATATATATATATATATATATATATATATATATATATATATATATATATATATATATATATATATATATATATGTCGTACCTAGTAGCCAGAACGCACTTCTCAGCCTACTATGCAAGGCCCGATTTGCCTAATAAGCCAAGTTTTCATGAATTAATTGTTTTTCGACTACCTAACCTACCTAACCTAACCTAACCTAACTTTTTCAGCTACCTAACCTAGCCTAACTTATAAAGATAGGTTAGGTTAGGTTAGGTAGGGTTGGTTAGGTTCGGTCATATAACTACATTAATTTTAACTCCAATAAAAAAAAATTGACCTCATACATAATGAAATGGGTAGCTTTATCATTTCATAAGAAAAAAATTAGAGAAAATATATTAATTCAGGAAAACTTGGCTTATTAGGCAAATCGGGCCTTGCATAGTAGGCTGAGAAGTGCGTTCTGGCTACTAGGTACGACATATATATATATATTTATATACGTCGTACCTAGTAGCCAGAACGCACTTCTCAGCCTACTATGCATGGCCAGATTTGCCTAATAAGCCAAGTTTTCCTGAATTAATATATTTTCTCTATTTTTTTTCTTTTGAAATGATAAAGCTATCCATTTCATTATGTATGAGGTCAATTTTTTTTTATTGGAGTTAAAATTAACGTAGATATATGACCGAACCTAACCAACCCTACCTAACCTAACCTAACCTATCTTTATAGGTTAGGTTCGGTTAGGTAGCCGAAAAAGTTAGGTTAGGTTAGGTTAGGTAGGTTAGGTAGTCGAAAAACAACTAATTCATGAAAACTTGGCTTATTAGGCAAATCGGGCCTTGCATAGTAGGCTGAGAAGTGCGTTCTGGCTACTAGGTACGACATATATATATATATAAATATATTTATTAATTATTTCATATATATATATATATATATATATATATATATATATATATATATATATATATATATATATATATATGTATATATATATATATATATATATATATATATGTGACGGTAACGCGTTGGTGTTCGGCTGTTTAAGGCTAGGGGTATGGCCTCGTCACATAGTTATAAAAAAAAATAGAAAAACTGGAACTTCGTCTGTGGTAAGGTAAGGAGAAGACACACAAAACACAAGTAAACTTTAACAATGAAATTTTAATTACGTTAAATAAATCAAAACATGAAAAAATGGACAAACAAATTCTTATAATAAAATCAATCAATCAAAATAATAAGAATACTTAAATGACACAATGAAAAGTTACGTTAAGGCAAAATAACAAGAAGTGCAATACAAAATTAAATGGGAAGGTGCTGGAATATTGGCTTTAAGCTACCACCTCTCTCAGTACACGCTAACGTCTAGCCGGGAGGAGTGGTAACCACGAAAGCACTGAATATTCTGAGGTCTGAGGTCGTGGCGACCCCAGACATCAAGTAGTATGGGGGGGGCGAGTGCAGTTGCAGCCCGGCCGGCGACCAATCAGCAGAGCCGGTAGCGATCAACAGGTAGTTTGGCGGTTTGAGTCTGAACAGGTGTCTCTGGCTGCAACGTTTTGCGCTCTGGCAAACCTTGCTGGTGTTGTTGTCGTTGTTGGACATTTCTTCCATAGTAGTATTATATAATTTCAACGACGTAATTGTGGAGGGAAGAGCAGGCTCAATCTCTTGAAGGAGATTATCGTCACAACTCTCCCCCGAAGCCTGCGGTTCTGGAAGAAGTACGTCGTTATGTGGTGGAGTATTAGATGAAGTTGCTTCTACTTCATAAACTCTGGAGAGATCATGGGCTAAGATGTTGTCAGACTCTTGGTATAGCGTGTCTCCAGGTTGAATTTCTGCAGGTAGCAAGCCCATAGTAGAAGACGTTGAGATGAGAAGTGGGCGTGCTGCAGGAGGTGTAGGGTGGTGTGGTCCGTATTGATGGTGGACCGAGCACTTTTCAGGTGTGGAGTGAAGTGCTGAAGCTTCAGGATGAGGAAGAGTAGCTCCTTGCCAATTGTTCCGTAGTTCCTTGTAGCAGTAGTCGCTGACAGGTGTATTCTTCTCGCCTCGTTGCTGCATCACGACACCACCAACGTCGGTACCATTGGCGTCGACATGGAGGATGAAGGGCTTATCTGACGAGGTGAGAGTGGAATTAGAAGAGGGCAAAGGAGCACGATTATTATCCTGAAAGCATTTGGGAAGATCATTAAGGATTTCGGAATTAGAAAGCGCTGACTCCTTGTCAGTGCTTTCGGGAGGAGAAGCTGGGAAGGTCTCACTGTGGATGTAGGGTTCTGTGAAGGTGGAATAGTTAGTCAGGACAGTGGGAGGAGTACCATTATATTGCTTCAGGAGGTTGACGTGGCACAGCTGGGTCTTCCGCCGCCTATCTGGAGTCTCTATTACGTAGTTGTTATTATTCCTGCACTCTTTGACGCAGTAGGGTCCTGAAAACCTGTTTTGTAAAGGTGAACCTGGGATAGGGAAGTAGGCAAGGACGAAGTCTCCCGGCTTAAATTTTCGTACTTTGCTGGTCTGGTCGTAATGAGTCTTCATTCTCACCTGGGCTTTCAATAGATTATCATGGGCAAAGCGGTGGACTCTCTCTAGAATGTGTTGAAGGTTTTGAAGAAACTGGGGCACATTCTGATGCTCACTGAAGGTGGCATCTCTGAGAGAGTCTTTGAAAGCCTTAAGGGGAGTACGGCACTTACGGCCGTAGAGCATCTCATAAGGAGATACTCCTAGGGACTCATTGGGGAGACTTCTGAAAATACACATTATAAGGTCAATCTCCTTATCCCAATCCTTCGAGGTTTCACTACAAAACTTTTTCAAGAGTGCTTTGATGGTCTGATGACTACGTTCAAGAGAACCCTGTGAAGCAGGATGATAGGGGCTGGACAATACCTGTTTGATGTTGAACTCCTCCAGTGTTCTTTTGAAGAGATCACTGGTGAAGTTGGTACCACAGTCACTTTGAATCTCCCTGGGAAATCCGTATTGAGTGAAGATCTTCAATAGATGTTTTATAACCGTAGCAGCCGTGATGTTCTTCACTGGAACTGCTATGGGAAATCTGGTGGTAGGACACAGGATGGTTAGGATGTAGGCGTTACCTGAACTGGTCCGAGGTAAAGGACCAACACAGTCTATTATGAGTCTGTGGAAAGGATCCGCAGGCACCTGTATGGGAATCAGTGGTGCTCTGGGAATGGAGACGTTCGGTTTGCCTGCCATCTGACATGTATGACACTGTTTTACGTACTGTTTGACGTTATTTACCATACCTGGCCAGTAGTAGTCTTGACGAATCCCATGGTAAGTCTTGTTGAAGCCGTAGTGGGAGAATGCTCCGTGGGCCAGGTGTAGAATAGTGGGCCGCAGGCTGGTGGGAATCACAAGTTGTTCGATGTTGGCCCAATCGTCCTCCTCCTTCAGTTTACTGGGTCTATATCTGCGGTAGAGCAAGTCGTTCTCTAGGAAGAACCCAGGAATACTGTCGGGTTGAGTCTCAGCCTGGAAAAACAATGGTGTTAAAGTAAGATCTTCCCTCTGCAACTTACGGAACTCCAACTTGGTCAGATGCGGGGGTAGTTTCTGAGGGTCTTGAGGGACAGCGGTAGCAGTAGAGTCAGCTGGCTGTGGACGTGCAGCTTGTGCACGGGTGGTCACGAGAACCGGAGGAGAAACTTCATCACTCTCTTGAACCTCTGCTGGAACATACGCTAGAATAGGGTTTATTGGCACAGAGTTACACACCTGGGGTTTGTCCATGACGATCAGGTTGGTCGGTTGCAGGTCTTCTGCCAAGTCGTTGCCTAGGAGAAGTTGCACTCCAGGCATGGGAAAAGGCTTTTCCCTGACGGCGACTTGGACTTCCCCGTTCACGTAGGGACAATCCAGGTGGACTCTGGCGAGAGGGTATGGAGTGGTAGCAGTGAGGTCAGTGATGAAGACAGTTTCTCCGGTGTAGACGATGTTGGGCACAGCCGACTTCAAGATGATCGATTGTAGAGCCGCTGTGTCCCTCAAGATCTTCAATTTGAAACGTCCCTCCGGATTTGAACCGTTGGCAGAGACAGTTCCAGTATACAGGTGGTTACTGAAAAGAGAAAGATCATTAACATCAACACCAACATTCATCACAGGCTTACCGGACTTAGGAGGAGTTGGTTTGGGTCTTTGTTGGTCAGTGGTTCCCTTGTATTGAGACTTACCACACTTGTCTATGGTATGTCCATAGAGTCTACAATACTTGCAGTACAGTTATGAACCAGCTTGATCGGGGCTCACCTTCTCGTAACTGTACCACGACTTCTTACTGGAGGATGGTTCGGGTGTCAGCCGGTGGATGAGGCTGTAAGTGTCAGCCGACTTAGCACACTTCAGGTAGTCGGTTTCTTCTTTATCTGCTAAGTAGAGGCGGACAGGAGGTGGCACACGTCTCAAGAATTCTTCAACAAGCATCAGGTTGACGAGTTCTGTAAAAGTAGAGACATGTGCTGCTTCCAGCCATTTCATGAAATACCTCCGTTTCGTGTTAGCAAACTCGAGGAAGGTAGTGGTACTTGCCTTCAGGTGGTCACGGAATTTCCTTCTATAACTTTCAGTAGAGAGGAGGTAGGCGTCCAACACTGCTTGTTTCAGAGTGTGGTAGTCATTCTCAGACGCCAAAGTACTGAGTGTGACTGCAGCTCTACCTGTAAGATGGACTCTGAGAAGTGTGGCCCATTGGTCGACAGGCCAACTGAGTTGATTAGCAAGGGTTTCAAAGGTGGTAAAGAACACATCAACTTCTGCTTCTACAAAGGATGGCATTAACTTACTTGCATGTGATATATTAAAACTGACGGGAAGATTGGCAGTAGCTTGCTGGCGTTGAGTGAAGTGTGAAGTTTCCAAGGCGATTTCGCGTTGACGACACTCTAGAGCCAGAGTCGCTTGTTGCTTGTCATGTTCGCGTTGCATCTCCAACTCGCGTCGTTTGGTTTCAAGCTGTACTCGTTCCCGCTCCTGGAGTAGTGCAACCTCACGTTCCTGGAGGGCGAGTCCACGTTCGTGTTCTTCTCTCCTCAAGGCAGCTTCACGTTCTCTGAGGGTGATTTCTCGTTCTTGTTCTTCCCTTCGTATGGCAGCTGCTCGTTCTTGTTGTTCACGTTCAATCTTGGCCAGCTCTAGTTTGAGTTTCATCGTTGCCAAGTCAGTTTTATCTGCAATATAGTAAGTTTCATGAGTTTCAGAGTCTATCTTACCTTGCTCTAAATAGTAATCCAGCAACAGGTTGTGTAGGTCATTTTTGTTGGCTTGGTAGGGAATTTCTAGTTGATACTCATGTGCAAGAGTTTGTAATTCAGTCTTCTTGGCACGACTTAAAGTCCCTATTTCACCTGCTGGATTTGCACGGAAAGTTTGGAGACGAAACAT
Organism: Procambarus clarkii; assembly: GCF_040958095.1. Classification (NCBI taxonomy): domain Eukaryota; kingdom Metazoa; phylum Arthropoda; class Malacostraca; order Decapoda; family Cambaridae; genus Procambarus; species Procambarus clarkii. The sequence goes on from NC_091203.1 coordinate 2,744,961, forward strand.
GGTGAAATTAGCAAATAAAGGTACACGAATATTCAATAGTGAATGTCAGAAACAGGACAACGTGGCAACTGGTACCTATCCTGTGAGATCTTTAACAATTAAAGTTAAGTAAAAGATGTTAAATGATTAAATTAAATCAAGGGCGCAGGAAATCTTGTACCCGGTACTCATGTAAGAGGATAAGGGCAAGAAAATCCTACTAACAAATGAAACAGAGTTTCGAAAACAAATGAAACAATTAAATGCTTCAAAAGTAAAATTGGTAGTCCAAGGATGTAGGCATACCTTGCCAAGTCTCTATAGGACATAAAGCAAGTTTTTCCTACTGAATTTAATATGATACTTACAGAATTAGCGAACTTTTGTGCTCTGAAAAAGTAAGCTAATTCCCTACCGTTGTATGTATCATCATCTCTGACTGACGTGTAGGGGTGCGAGGTGTCAACTGGTGACGAGAACTGCTGCTGAGGTCCCAATTCAGCAACTAAAGTTCGAGCTAGAGGAACTATGGCCCTCTTTGTCCTCCTACAGTCAGATTGCAGAAGATTGGGTACTCTTGACCCGGGGCAGACCACAGTACCAGGGTACCAATATGATGATCTGTCAAAATGAGAAATATTCAAGGGACATAGATGGTAAACACGAGTAATAACACGGAGGGAGAGATGACCAATTAAGAGTATGACTGCGGCCTACAGTCACCACGTAATCCAAAGTTGTCTCACCTTCACTATATGTTACTCTCGTAATGCACAATACACCGCACCTTATAAAAAATGAAATTGAATGAAAAATAGTAAAGCTACGTTAACAAAGTTAAATACGCTTACCATAAATTACCACTTGGCACCAGTACCTGAGTGAAGCTCCTAGGACAGGCCCCCATATAACTTGTGACGGTAACGCGTTGGTGTTCGGCTGTTTAAGGCTAGGGGTATGGCCTCGTCACATAGTTATAAAAAAAAAATAGAAAAACTGGAACTTCGTCTGTGGTAAGGTAAGGAGAAGACACACAAAACACAAGTAAACTTTAACAATGAAATTTTAATTACGTTAAATAAATCAAAACATGAAAAAATGGACAAACAAATTCTTATAATAAAATCAATCAATCAAAATAATAAGAATACTTAAATGACACAATGAAAAGTTACGTTAAGGCAAAATAACAAGAAGTGCAATACAAAATTAAATGGGAAGGTGCTGGAATATTGGCTTTAAGCTACCACCTCTCTCAGTACACGCTAACGTCTAGCCGGGAGGAGTGGTAACCACGAAAGCACTGAATATTCTGAGGTCTGAGGTCGTGGCGACCCCAGACATCAAGTAGTATGGGGGGGGCGAGTGCAGTTGCAGCCCGGCCGGCGACCAATCAGCGGAGCCGGTAGCGATCAACAGGTAGTTTGGCGGTTTGAGTCTGAACAGGTGTCTCTGGCTGCAACGTTTTGCGCTCTGGCAAACCTTGCTGGTGTTGTTGTCGTTGTTGGACATTTCTTCCATAGTAGTATTATATAATTTCAACGACGTAATTGTGGAGGGAAGAGCAGGCTCAATCTCTTGAAGGAGATTATCGTCACAATATACATATATATATATATATATATATATATATATATATATATATATATATATATATATATATATATATATATATATATATATATATATATATTTATATTTTTTTTTTTTCTTAAAAACAAAACAAAAAAAATGGAAGGGAGTACCACCTCTAGCTGGAAGAAGGGGGACTCATAGCCTCGGAGGAAACCACGCATAACGCATTAGAGGGAATGTTTAGATCCCCTCCAATACAGTTTATGTGTGCTTTTCTCCTACCACCCCCTTCCTTTTTTATTTTTTGTGCTTTATTATGCATTTGATGGTTACAAGATATACATGGGTTGATACAAAAATAATAATGCAAAAAGGTGATTAAAGGTTATGGATCTCTTGAAAAACACAACAATGGGAAACATTGATGAATGTCACAGACGGGTTCGATCATTGTTGCAAGTCAAACACTTCTTCGAATTCCTCTGAAGTTGGACTAGTACCCAAGACGCAACAGGCATTTCCCCTCTGAATCGCAACACTGAGGCGCTGGAACAAGAAACTTTTTGCTCTCTGGTCTTTTGTAGCGCTGATCAATTTGTCCCCCAATTCCTTCAGGAACTTCAATGCACATTTTCCCCACGAACCGAGGGTCTCCGAGCCGATCGGAACAAAGCTGTAGCAGTGTGCTAGACCTCTGTATTTAATAATTTTCTGCGATTCCCTGAAAGAAGCAGCACCACCGCTTTCACGTGTGCTGCAGTGGAGGTAGGTACTGGCCAGTGTGGCAGCGCACGTGTAGTCCCATACCACTTGCTTACCATCCTTCCAAGGTAGCAAGGTGACCCCCATCAGGGCGCTTCTGAGGGTCGTTAGGTCTGGATAAGTGTGGTTCTCTTTGTGCCGGGCAGCGGGCTGTGGCGAGGCTCCTCTTGATGATGTCGTTGACTTCTTCATGTCTTGCAATTTTACCCTGTGATTTACGACATACCAGACCATGATGACCATATTGGTCTGCCATCGCAGTTCCGCAGATGCACCTATGTTCGGTGAGGATGGGGGCGGCAAGGCGAAGGGCAACTCCAATGCGGAGAACGTCATGACCGAGGCGAGTTCCCAGGGCTGCATTGGGCACAGCAAATAAAAAATCCCCGGCGTGGGGTGCTGTTACCGCTAGGAGGCGGGCTTTGTTTTCAGCATCAGCGTTGTCAATCATTGCTGTGACAGTCTTTTCCATTATGGGGCTATCCCAGTGGGCCTGCTTGTGGTCTTTTGGGACTTGTGGTCGGGGTTGAGGGTGTGCAATGGTGTCCCATTGTCTGGCTGCTTCGATGAACGTTTGATCATGAGTTCCCGCTGTCTCTCTCATACGCTCTGGTAGGATCTGCCCTACCAATTCGTTGGCTGCTGTACATGAGGATAAGAATGCTGGAAGTGCTACCTCAGTTGCCTTTCGTATGCCTATTCCTCCAAATCTCACTGGTAGTGTTGCTTGGTCCCACTGACTCATCTAAATCTAGGTTGAGCGCCTTCCTGAATATTGACCTGAGGAGCTCATCATATTGATGTAGAAGTGGGTTGCCAAAAGTTGGTGCACACCTTAAGAAGTATGTTAGCCTGGGCAAGGTAAGGCACTTTGTGAGAAGGTAGAGGGCATCGTGGGAGTCCAAGTCCCCAATTCTCTCTTCCATCCTCTTTAGGTCTCTAAACTTTTCGTCAAGGACTGCAGCAATGGCATTGTGGCCCAGAGGTGCTCCGAGTAGTGTGCTGTCGGTAGGTTTAACGACTGAGGCTTCTGGTAAAACTGATTTCACTGCTCTCATAATTACTTCACTGGACAAAATTTTGCCCAGGGATGAAACCACAGCCCAAGCACTGAGAGAAAAACACCCCCTCAGGGCCGTAGGTGGACCTCCCCCACAGGTCAGGCTCGCCCCTAACCAGGAACCTCTCGTCCTCCGGGAGTCAGAGGTTTATAAAGCTATCGTTTCATTTCCCCCGGGCTCCTCAGGAGGCTACACAGGGGTAAGACCTCAACATGTGAAGGAAATGGTGAACCCTGTTCTTGGCCCAGCTGCAGAAGCGCTCCTGACAGAAATCACAACGTTTGTCAACAACTGCCTCGCCGGGTTAACCCCTGATGAAATCAAACCATTCTTCTTTGGTGCATCCCTATGTGCCCTGAAAAAGAAGGGGGGAGGGATCAGACCCTTCGCCGCCTAGTTGCAAGGGCTGCTGTCAGAAGTATCCGAATGGAAGCAGCCACCATGCTGCAACCCAACCAGCTGGGGTTTGGAGTCCCCCAAGGCTGTGAAGCAGCGGCTCATGCTGCACGAGCCTACATTAGCTCTCTTACTGAAGACCAGGCAGTAGTAAAATTAGATTTTAAAAACGCTTTCAACTCGGTCAAAAGGGAAGCAATCCTCACTGCAGTTCAGGAACATTGCCCAAGCATTCTCCCGTTTGTGTCAGCAGGCTATAGCAAAGACTCAACCCTCCTGTTTGGCAAACATGAAGTCACCTCAGCAGAGGGAATTCAACAGGGAGACCCACTTGCACCCTTCCTCTTTTGCATAGCGGTTCGAGAAATTACAACCAGACTGTCCAGTGAGCTCAACATCTGGTTCCTGGATGATGGCACTCTGGCAGGCACACAAGATTCCCTGCTGGAAGACCTACAGCTGGTGAAGACACGGGGGGAGTCAGTAAAACAATATTCACGTAAATAAATATCAGCTCCTTTTCCTTACATTATTATTATTATTTGTATTTTTTTTAATTTATATATACAAGAGTTCTTACATTCATGTACAGACACTAGTATGCATAGCGTTTCAAGTCCTTAATCCTAATATTTCCCCGGAATACGACGCACCAGATCGTTTAACTTAACAACCAGGTACCCCATTTTACTGTTGGGTAAACAGAGGCTACAGTTAAGAACTTCTGCCCAGTAAATTCTCCCAAGTCAGAATACGAACCCGTTCCAAAGCGCTCGCGAAAACCCAGGCGAGTGTCTTACCACTTTGCCACGGGGACGGTTTATTATTGTTACTGAATTCATTATTTTTTACTTCTTTGAAATTGCTGCTTATGAATAGCAAATAGCATATAATTCATAAAGCTAGACCAAATAATGCAAAATTCAGAAGAGTTATTTGTTGTCTAGGTGCCGGTCGGCCGAGCGGACAGCACACTGTACTTGTGATCCTGGGTTCGATCCCAGGCGCCGGCGAGAAACAATGGGCAGAGTTTCTTTCACCCTATGCCCCTGTTACCTAGCAGTAAAATAGGTACCTGGGTGTTAGTCAGCTGTCACGGGCTGCTTCCTGGGGATGTAGGCCTGGTCGAGGACCGGGCCGCGGGGACACTAAAAAGCCCCGAAATCATCTCAAGATAAGCAGACATGTTTAAGAATGATTTCCAACATTATATTTTCGCCACAAAAATGGTAATTTGCAAATGTAATAATAATAATAAATTATAATCTGAGGCTCAATATTCTCTTCAGCACACAAGATAATTTATTTAGAAAATTATTGCCTATTTGGGCACACACTCAAAAATGTTCACTTTGATCAACTATTGACCTTCGCCAGGATGCAACCCTCAATAGTTGCCAAACTTCCTGGGACAACCTATTTTTCTGCTACGTGAACAGAGGCATCGGGTAATTGAACCATGCCCAACCTTTCCTGTCCTAACCGAGGATTAAACTCGGGTTTCTCCATTGTAAGCCGAGGATGTAGGCTACTGTGATACAGGACACCTATTGATAAAACTTCAGACTAATGCTCGTTCATTCCCTCGTGTGATTGGCTTAAAGGTGGACTGTGCATAGCACGTAATGGATCCACACAGTTACTACAAAAGATGGTCTCATGATCAATTAGAGTATTGAAATATATGTTATTGACAGTTTTAAGAGTGCATGTCCTGGAGCAATTGTGGGGATCCACAGCCTTGGAGAAGAGAAGAGAATAAAAGGTATTCATAGAAGACGTTGTAGATTCTCCCTGAACACTTTTAAGTACTTTTTTCTCCTATCAGCTATATTTGTTATTATTTAATATGATTTATTTAATAATTTTATTTTATTACATTATTTTACAGTTTACGGAAGATGTACACAAATAACAATCACAGTTCGAAAACCACATCCAATTATTCTGAGGTGGGGGTACGTGGTCCAAAACACAGCAAGCATTTCCCCTCTGGATCGCGACATTGAGGCGCTAAAACAGGAAACTGGTCACTATTACGTCTCAAGTTTGCTTAATGAGCTCCTCACTCGCCTCCTTTAGGAACTTAAGTGCACACTTACTCCAGATGCCAAGGATCTCAGACCCTGTTGACACAAACTTGCAACAATGTTCGAAGCCTCTGTACTTATTAATTAGTTTTCTGGGTCTTTCTGAAGGTTGCTGCCCCATCACTCTCAGTTGTGCTGAGAGGTAGACAGGCATCAGCCAATGTAGATGCACATGTAGTCCCACACAAGCTGTTTACCATCCCTCCATGGCTGCAGGTTTACTCCATCTGGGCGTTGGTGAGTTTTTGTCTGGTCTGCACAACTGAGGTTCTCTTTGTGCTGGACACTTACCTGCAGCCATATTTCTCTTAATGATATCATTGACTTCTTCATATCTAGCAATCTTTCTGACTCACGACAAATGAGACCATGGCTGCCATATTGGCTCGGGAAGCACAGCTGCAGATGCAATTGTGATCGATGGAGACAGGGATGGCAAGGCACAGGGAAACGGCAATATTTATGGCTCGATGGTTCAGCTGAGTGACCAAGGCAGAATTAAGGATAACCAACAGGATTCTCCAGCATGGGGACCTACCAGAGCGAGGTGTTTTGTATACTTACCAGAAGTTGCCTCCAGCATCACTGAGGTAATAATATCCATTTGGCATCTATTCTTTCTTCCATCCTCCTCAAGTTGTTCAACTTTTCTTCCAGAATTACATCAATGGCATTTGAGTACAAATGTGCTCCTGGCAGCACACTGTTGATGCGAGAGTACCAGCACAATGAGACTCCTAGTAGGACGGTTCTTACTGCATCAATAACTGGTTAGCTAGATAAGATAATTTCACTCTTCGAAGGATTTAAGGTGAGTCCTAACTCCTAGGTTTCATCGATGTAAACCAGGGATCGTTATGTTCCTGCCAGGGATGTCATCATCCAGGAATCCTAAGTTGAGCTCTCTGGTCAATCTGCACGTGATCTCTTTAACAGCCATGCAGAAAAGAAAAGAAAAGGGGCAAGTGGGTCTCCCTGCTGGACACCTGCTGAAACTACTTCATGTTCCTAAACAACAGTGTCGATTCTTTACTGTAACCTGCAGAAACGAAGAGGAGTAAACAAATGAGGCTTGTTCGAACTGCTTTGAAGTTCGAAATGGTTCGAACCTTGTACGAACCATATATCTTTTTACCTGGTTGAAAGTATTTCCAAACTCAAGTTTAATTACTGTTCTATTTTCCGAGAGGTGATTAGCGTAGGATTTTGTTGTGTGAGCTGCTGCTTCACTGCCATGGAAAGCGCTAAAGCTCTTAGTTAATGGGGTCGAAGCATCATAGCAGCTTTCATACGGAAGTTTTTGACAGCCACCCTGATAAAGAGGTGGTGAAGTGAGTTACCAAAGGCAATAGGTCTCTGATGAAATTATTTGTTGAACTTGTGACTGATTAACCTAGAAACTTGCCTCCTCTTTCCATGACGGAAACGCAGCTAAACAGGAGCAAATTGTGCCATGCATTGAGGGTGCCTGGAACACCAAGGTTCTCAGAGAGTATATTTATTTTCTTGAGGTCTGCTTGTTTGCCTGCTCTAAATGGACGCGCTGCTTTTGGAATGTGGGGAAGCATTCTGGTGGTGGATGCTTTGATTCCCCCTAGAAGGTCATCTGATGACTTATGACCTGTAATCAGTTGACTTCCCGTTGGAATATGTGGGGCTGCCTGGGGGACTTGTGGACCTCCTCGCTCTATAGGGACTGTCCATGAGCCCTTATAGCTGTTACGAGTGCGTGAGGTCCCATCGTTATAAACATAGGTTACTAATATTCAGATTGAAAATCCCATATATCTTAGTCTGGATGCGTCACGAAGTCAATTACCATTATAGCTTAAGATGTGGTTGTGAATGAACTACATTTTTACTGCATGTATTTCTAGTATTGTACGACATTAGAGCGTGTGTCATTATAAACATGGTATACAGCATTTTATTATAAACTGCATCATTATGGCTGATGCTAGTACAGATTTTATCAGAGTTCCGTATATTCTCCTGCAAGTGTATATTCTATAATGTTTGTTTGTATGTATGTATGTATGTATGTATGTATGTATGTATGTATGTATGTATGTATGTATGTATGTATGTATGTATGTATGTATGTATGTATGCATGCATGTATGAATGTATGCATGTATGTATGTATGTATGTATGTATGTATGTATGTATGTATGTATGTATGTATGTATGTATGTATGTATGTATGTATGTATGTATGTATACAGTTGCGTAGCTCGTGTGTGAGCCAACTTACAGAGTGCCTTGTGGGTGATGCCCTCAGAACAAGTGATCCTTAGGTAAGGAGGAAGCATTTTGTAGCCCTTAGTGTTAGTCTCCGTCCCGTAGGTCTTCCCCAGGATCTCCAGACACTGAAGACAACGGCGTGGGAAAGAAATAAAGATGTGTTACCATTATTCATCGTAATATCATCACTATCATAAAAAATCATAGTTCAGTTGGTAATAAAGATGACACTATTATTAGGTCTATGAATATTTACACCCGAGTATTGCTTCATATGAAGCCTATGGGGCGGGGGGGGGGGGGGACATTTCCTTTCACCTAATGCCTCTGGTCACCTAACAGTATATAGGTACTCGGGATATAGTAAACTGTTGTGGGGTTACATCCTGGGGAAAGATCAGTAGTTCTACCATAGTTGGACCTCGATACAAGTCTGAAGTATATATATATATATATATATATATATATATATATATATATATATATATATATATATATATATATATATATATATATATATATATATATATATTTAATATATATATATATATATATATATATATATATATATATATATATATATATATATATATATATATATATATATGCCATGGAAACTATATATATATATGCCATATATATATATATATATATATATATATATATATTATTAAATATGACCGAAAAAGTAAGATTAATAATTCTAACACGAATTTTCTCGATCTTTCGTACGTTTCTTGTCACTGTTGATGGTAATTCAAAGATCAATTCTCCAAAATTTATTTTTATTTCTAGTCTGACGCGACACTTGAGCGCGTTTCGTAAAACTTATTACATTTTCAAAGACTTTAGTTTACACAATCACACACAACTTTAACTGAATAGAGCTTAAACATCTTTCGAGTTTTTATACCTACATTTGGGTGAAGTGACATGTTATAATAATTTTGGATGAGGTGAAAATAAACTTTTAACACAAGACAGAACACGAAAACAATGAAATACAAACAGGTATTAAAAGTAGGTAACTGCAGAAGGCCTATTTTTATTGGCCCATATTTCTTGATGCTTCTATATTGGAGCGGAGTCTTGAAGTGGGTAGAATATAGTTGTGCATTAATTGGCTGTTGATTGCTGGTGTTGACTTCTTGATGAGTAGTGCCTCGCAGACGTCGAGCCGCCTGCTATCGCTGTATCTATCGATGATTTCTGTGTTGTTTGCTAAGATTTCTCTGGTGATGGTTTGGTTGTGGGAAGAGGCTATATGTTCCTTAATGGTGCCCTGTTGCTTATGCATCGTTAAACGCCTGGAAAGAGATGTTGTTGTCTTGCCTATATACTGAGTTTTTTGAAGCTTACAATGCCCAAGAGGGCATTTGAAGGCATAGACGACGTTGGTCTCTTTTAAAACGTTCTGCTTTGTGTCTGGAGAGTTTCTCATGAGTAGGCTGGCCGTTTTTTTGGTTTTATAGTAAATTGTCAGTTGTATCTTCTGATTTTTGTCTGTAGGGATAACGTTTCTACTGACAATATCTTTCAGGACCCTTTCCTCCGTTTTATGGGCTGTGGAAAAGAAGTTCCTGTAAAATAGTCTAATAGGGGGTATAGGTGTTGTGTTAGTTGTCTCTTCAGAGGTTGCATGGCGTTTCACTTTCCTTCTTATGATGTCTTCCACGAAACCATTGGAGAAGCCGTTGTTGACTAGGACCTGCCTTACCCTACAGAGTTCTTCATCTACTTGCTTCCATTCTGAGCTGTGGCTGAGGGCACGGTCGACATAAGCGTTAACAACACTCCTCCTGTACCTGTCCGGGCAGTCACTGTTGGCATTCAGGCACATTCCTATGTTTGTTTCCTTAGTGTAGACTGCAGTGTGGAAAACTCCGCTCCTTTCCATGACTGTTACATCTAGAAAGGGCAGCTTCCCATCCTTCTCCATCTCGTAAGTGAAACGCAACACAGAATTCTGCTCAAATGCCTCCTTCAGCTCCTGCAGATGTCTGACATCAGGTACCTGTGTAAAAATGTCGTCAACATACCTGCAGTATATGGCCGGTTTCAAGTTCATGTCGACTAAGACTTTTTGCTCGATGGTACCCATGTAGAAGTTTGCCAACAGGACACCTAGGGGAGAACCCATGGCGACCCCATCTACTTGCTTATACATGTGTCCATCCGGGCTCAAGAAGGGTGCCTCTTTAGTACAAGCTTGGAATAGTTTCCTTAGACTGTTTTCTGGTATGTCAAGAGGAGTACAGGCTGGATCACGGTACACTCTGTCGGCTATCATTCCGATTGTTTCATCCACAGGTACGTTGGTAAACAGAGATTCTACGTCCAACGAGGCTCTTATACCTGTGGCCCGTGTTCCCCACAGCAAAGTCAACAAACTCCTTTAGAGACTTCAGGCTGAAGGCGCAAGGGACATGAGGAGTCAGCAAGCCGTTGAGTCGTTTTGCCAGTCTGTACGTGGGTGTGGGTATCTGGCTGATGATTGGCCGAAGTGGGTTTCCAGGCTTGTGTGTATTGACATTTCCATACGCATATCCAGGTTTGTATTCCCCAATAATCTTTGGCAGGTGGAGTCCAGATTTCTTGGCGTTCACAGTTTCGATCAATTTGTTGACCTTTGCTTTCAGTTCGGCTGTAGTGTCCTTCGTTACCCTTTGGAATTTAGTTTGGTCAGAGAGTATGAGGTTCATTTTCGCCAGATATTCGTCTTTTTTAAGAATGACGTATATTGGCGACTTGTCGCTTCTCCTGACAACTATCTCCTTGTTCTCACGAAGGCTCTTAGCTGCCGCTTTGAGCTCGGGGGACAGTATGGTGCTTCTGTAGTTGCCTCGATTCTTTCCTCCTTCCGCAATAAGTTCTGCTTGTAAGGTATCTTTGGTGGAGACCTTCTTTTGTGCTTCGAGGTCGAATATGTCGTCCAACAGAATCTCCAACTCCACTTTCCGGGCCATCTCACTCGGTCTGGACATAACGTGACAGTTTATACCCAGATTTAGGAGAGTGACTTGGTCCTCAGTGAGGTTGATTCCTGCAAGGTTCAGGAAGCCATCTCTTGGTTGAATTGAGGTCAATTATGTATGAGTTGTTATGTATGAGGTCAATTATGTATGAGGTATGTATGAGGAATTATGTATGAGGTCAAAAAATTGACCTCATACATAATGAAATGGGTAGCTTTATCATTTCATAAGAAAAATATTAGAGAAAATATACTAATTCAGGAAAACTTGGCTTATTAGGCAAATCGGGCCTTGCATAGCAGGCCGAGTACGACGTTCTGGCTACTAGGTACAACATATATATAAATATATATATATATATATATATATATATATATATATATATATATATATATATATATATATATATATATATATATATATATATATATATATAATATATATATATATATATATATATATATATATATATATATAAATATATATATATATATATATATATATATATATATATATATATATATATATATATATATATATAAATATATATATATATATATATATATATATATATATATATATATATATATATATATATATATAAATATATATATCATATATATATAAATATATATATATAAATATATATATATATATATATAAATATATATATATATATATATATATATATATATATATATATATATATATATATATATATATATATATATATATATATATATATATATATATACATATGAGAAAGGCAGCAAGAACACGCAAGCAATAAATAACTCAGAACTCCATATGACCCGACCAGGATTGGAACCCATCACGCCAGGATCCCTCCTGAATGTACCTGGTACCGTGATCACTACACCAACTGATCAGTCGTGAAGCTTAGTTCATTAGCACCAGATTGTTGTTGTTGTTTTAGATTTAGCCAGTCAAAACAAAATGTACGTGTAGCACGTGTTATAATGAGCCAGTAATTGAGTTCAGTTATTCACGATAACTTTGTTACGTGAATAAAGCACCAGGACTGACCAATCCTTATATAGACGATCAATTGCTGCAATGATCATGGTACCGTGTACGTTTAGGGGTGATCTTGGACGTCAAAGGGTTCGAATCCTGGTAGGGTCATTAGGGTTATTAATAATTTATGGGTTGCATGTTTCTGAAGTCCATCAGTGTCACAAAAGATTTGGTTATTTATTTACAAGGACAGGAAGCCCAGAGGTAACCCCCGCCCCCCACCCCCCCTAGACCAACGACTGACTTCCCCAACCGATAAGCATTGCCTAACTCCTGGGTACCTATTTCACCGGGCATCAGGTATAAACAGCCGTACCCAAATGTCTTTCCTTGCAACATATCCTACATGTAAACAGGACAGTTACCTTAAGAATCACCACTTTGGGATCACCACTGTCCGGCCCGAGGTAGATACAGCCGCCTTTGCTGCCCCGCTGGAGTACCAGGTCCCTCAGCTCCCCACACCAGTCCTCCTCCAGGCACCGCCAGATGTCATACGAGTCGCACACACACCCGACGTCCCCTGCGGGAAGGACATCCATTTATATACACTGCAGGATATCTTCTTCTTTTAACTTGTATTTCGTAATCATATCTGCAATTAGCTCTAAACATTAGTGGTATTTAGTCTATAAGTAAGCTACTTTTTGGTCTATAACAAATGTGCAAAATATGTGTAAATATTTAGTCCAAAATGATCTACTACCAGAAAATTTTGGCATATATCGCAAGTTTACTAAAGGCAGGTAGTAAATGTGGGTGATTGTAACCTTTCCACCATTGCCCGCAGAATGGAGCCACAGGATGAACATCCAATTATGAAACTAGCTCATCACATATGTAAGTTGCTGTTCTAGGAGGCTGTACTTGTAGTTGGTCTCAAACCCAGTAATTGTTGATATAACAATATATATTAAAATTTACAGTTAGCTTATGAATATTGTAACTTGCTTAGCTAAATGAATTATGTGTCTTTATGTGCGTGTGGTGATGGTTCCATTCCACTACCCTTCACACGACAGGTAAGGGGTTCACTACCTCCCACAGGATGGATATGGGGCCCACTATCGCCCACAGAATAAGTATGCTGCCCACTACCGCCCCACAGAATAGGTATGGACTCTGCCATCGCTCACATGATGGGTATGGGTTTCACTGCTGCTCACAGGATGGGTATAGGGCCCTTGTTATGATGTTGATGCCCTCTGTTGAGTTCACCAGACCCAAATTCTTTTAGGAGAGTCGTTGTGACATTGTCAACGTCATCTGTTGAGTACCCGACCTATTTTTCTGTTCCCCAGTGGAAGGCTGCGATCTTATTGACACCTGTGCAGTTTCCTTCTTACTATTCATCTTTTACTCTTCAGGAGTGATGGGATATGGGTGGTACCTTGGTCGACAGAAATCAATTCACCCAGGGTAGTCCCGCACTTAAGACGTGTTCCAGTGGGAACAAGTGGGGCGAATTGGTATAGACTGGAAATTCTCTGTGATACCCAGTGAAGTATTGGTGATTGACCGACGCATGCTGGGATGGCCAAGTTGAGTACCAAGTACCTTGAATGGCAAGAGGCAGTCCACCATGAGTGGCCAGCAAGGGCAGTCCTGAATGCAAGACTTGTTTCGGTGGGAACAAGTTGGGCGTGTTCTTGGGGACAGTGAATCGTCTGCAGAAGCCAACGACCTATTGGTTTTGGAACAACGTATTCCAGGGTGGTACAGTTTTGTTAATAGATGGAATTAATCTGTCTGACCTCTAAGTTAAGGCTTGTTAGTGGTTAAACCTTTAGAGGAAGCCAGCGACCGTTTTGCTGGAGTTTCGAGGGAGTGTTTAGACACTATGATGATTCTGTGGAGGACTGGCCCGTGAATTGTTGAGAAAAGTGATCTCGCTGGCATGTATCTCAGAAAAAAGGCTTGGGGAAGAAGCCTTGAGTGTTTAGGAAGAAGATTCGCCGCACCAGTGTTTCGATGGCAGAAGTTTTTGTAGTGTCTTGTATGAAAGTGATACGTACGGTGTTACCCGTGATGTTTAATTGTAATAGGTGTATATTGTTGTAGATAAGATTGAAGTGCATGTGGTGATGGTTTTAGTGTTGTTTACCCGTTTAGTTGTCTATTACTGATCAGTTCTTAATAACTTAACCCTGGTTGGGGTTGGATCTGGTAAGAAGAGGCACTAAGGCCCTATAGAAAGAGAAATGAAAAGAAGCCGGGTTACTGGCTATGTGAGGCCGTAGCCCACGTTAACAGCTTAGAGTGAAAATGGGGGTTAGTACTAAATACAATAAAAATGACATTCCTTTACTGAAATTTTTGTTTAAATCTATTTGTGGAAAACAAAATTCTGATGATAGATACATTATGGAAACACTCTTCAAAATGTAAAACAGTAACTGGCATCACTGCTCAAGTCCCTCTCCACGACTTATCAATATTTTTTTTTCTGGCACCACATAGCAGTAAAATAGGTACCTGGGTGTTAGTCAGCTGTCACAGGTTGCTTCCTGGGGGTGGAGGCCTGGTCGAGGACCGGGCCACGGGGACACTAAAGCCCCGAAATCATCTCAAGATAACCTCAAGATAACATGTAATGTCTTCACAATTATTCTGATGATAAGTTAAGTCACAACATTGGATATTAGTAGACAAACTTTTGTACAAATAAATTCTCCCGACGACCAGCAAATCATAATTCCAACTTCTCCGAAGACCCTGTGTTCCGCTTCCGGTTTGGCTTTAGGCGGGAAACACTCCCTCCTCCCTGGGAGTGTCAGCGGAGGCTCGCCTTCACCCAACTTGTAACAAACATAACATAAAATTTTGGGTTCATTCTTTTCATTGAACGTAACTAAATAAAACTATGGGACTATACTTGTGTAGTCTAAGTATAGACTATAATTCTGGACTATTTACAGGGAGGGGGGGGGGGGGTTGTATGACTCTATTGGGGAGAGAGGGGTGTATCTTGGCTGTAAATGTAACAACATTAATACTGACTTAATTATTTATTTCACTACACTACAACACAATAAACAACACTACACGTGTGGTTTTGTTCAATTATTTATTTATTTGTATGTACAAGAGTTTTTACATCCTTGTAAAGCAGAACCATTCAGAACTGCCGTGATCACTTTTGTGGCGGATATATATAATTATGTGAATGGCTAGAGCATTATCGTTTTTTCATTTGCCTCAAACAAATAATAATTAAACCATTCTCCGGCATATATTACTGCATTTGAAAGCATTCTTCATGTCATTCACAAGGAAACTACTTATAATATGCTACATAGACACTGCAGAAAGCCTGGATCCTAGAAATCACATATGCAGTATTACAAGAAACTAGCCTTGATCCTAACTAGCTCTAACACAAAATCTTGCAGTTAGGCTTGGTTATCTTTCATTTAGAGTGATGTGAGTAGCTTGCTGCTCTTGAGATCAAGAAAGAGCAAGCTCTCATCCCAAGCACAATATTTTCTCCGTGAATTTGTAATACATTGACTTTTTGATTTTTCGATAAATTATTCCGGAGCTCAGCAGGAAAATCAAACACATTTTTGGTTCATTCTTAGCATCTTACCTTCAGGGTAGGTCTGGAGCAGGTGTCTGTGGGAGTCCACCTCCCGCTCCTTGCCCCAAGTGATGACGGTGGAGTGCTCTGAGGAGCGGGACGAGATGCCTCCCACCGTCTTGAGGTGGTAGTACTTCCTCAGCAGCGATGTCCCCGCCACAGTGTCTGACGCCTTCAATGTTTGCAGACAGTCAGAATCGAATACATAATATTCTTTTGTGTATGTCGTGTATTCTCAGAAATTGAAATGTGAACAAAGGATAATTTCTTATTACATGTGAATAGTGCATGATCCGAACACATATAAATGTGATTAGTGCATTATCCGAACACATGTAAATGTGAATAGTGCATGATCTGTGTGAGGAAAAGATTTATTCTTGATTCTAGAATAATAGAGGCAGATCATGCATATCTAGTGTCCTTGTGAAGCTAGAGCCGCTAAAGGAGTGAGTGTTATGTAATAGCCTTTATGTACCCAATGAGAGATTAGCATAGGATATAAACATTACGAGTAGTCTGGGAAGATAGTCATCTTCCCCTACACAGTCCTCCGTGGCGTAGTGGTAAAACACTCGCCCGGGGCCTTGCAAGCCTTGCGAAGATGGGTCAGGTGGGGAACCTTGGGAATATTGGCCTTATGCATAACAATATGTCAGCCAATATCTCGCAGGTGATGAAGATTCAGATGTTCTCAACAGTTCAAGCAGAATTGGTCAAGAACATGATGAGAGTAGTATAAAGTACGCCAAGTAGTGGCCGTTTTGCTTTTTTCGACGGCCCCAACTTGGCGTGCCCGTTTTTAGTTACCCCAGTGAGATTTGACGGCCCCAACTTGGTGTACCCGTTTTTAGTTACCCCAGTGAGATTTGACGGCCCCAACTTGGTGTACCCGTTTTTAGTTATCCCAGTGAGATTTGACGGCCCCAATTTGGCATACCCGATTGCTTTTTGAGCATATATGATCTTCGTTCTTTGAACATATGAAATTTTCGTTGACGGGGATTAAAATGCTGGCTTCTGGCATACCCAAATTTCGTTACCCCATTGACTCATGCACAGGCGTCGCTAATGGACAAATGCCGTCATCAGCTGGCCAGTCTTCATCTTCCCTGAATAAGTCAGTTTACTGAAATAGCTTGTCCACCCAAGGATCGTTTATTTAGCATAGGAATGAAATCCATTCATATGAAACAAAAGGGGAGCAGCACTGCAAGAAGTTATGTGTGTATTTTCGAGTTCGACCCCTGTTACCTGTATTTACCCAGGTCTTTTCCTAAATCTAAAAAAACAATCCAATTCATTCCTGTTCTGTTTCATGTTTATACGTTTAATAGGTTATTAATATCACCCCTTTACTATAACCATTTAGTCACCCCTATTTCTTGTTCTTCGTCTTTCTAGAGAATGTAATTTGAGCTTTGACAATCTTTCTTGAAGGATCGTTTATTTCTCATAGGGCAAAATAAAAATGAAAACCGCTATCAGTCATATATATGAAGAAACAGAGCCCTGGGCATTGGCAATTTCAATGCAAGTTCAGTAGTAATCCAATATTATCCCTAACCGTATACAGATCTCACATTCGCTCAAAACACACCTCGCACACCTTACTGTAGCATATAACAAATCAAAAATACTCATTCAGTAAAAGCAAGCCTCTCATGTTTTTTGAAATATGGCCTTCTGCAGTTACCTTCTTTTCTGACGTCATCATCCCTAATGCGGCGCGAGGCACCAGCGCATTAAATGCGGATCCCAGGAGGTTCACACATAAGTGTGAACTCTTAATCAGGCTTAATACCTCAACTGTACTCTGTGCTTCATCAGAGTTGATATTCAGCTACATTGGCTTGTATTTTCGCTCATTGCTCCTATTTTCTGATATTCATAAACCCGATCAAACCATCCTAACCTAACTTATTATAAATAACAAACAAATACATTCTACAGATCAGTTGTTGTTGTTGTTGTTTAGCGACGTCGCGAAAAGCGACCTCAGGTATAGGGATAAGGTATTGTTGGCCATTAGCATATAAGTGTCAAGGTATCACAGCACCTGACTGGTCAACTATGTGTGTGTCGTCACCAGATAACCAATGCGACCTTTAGCGTCCTACCTGTATATGTACTGTATTTGATGTTATTATTATTCAAAAATGACTAGACTAACCATCCCCACCTAACTTAATCAGAGGTTTAAGAATATACATTTTTTGTCATTCACAACTGTAACCATTATTCAGTGATAAGTTCAAAAGTATAACAGCAGCCCAAATGTCGTACCGCAATTTTTTTTTGGCAGAATCATACATCTGGCAGCATTGTAGGTGAGCTGAACATAAGAATAGAGGTAACTGCAGAAGTCCTATTGGCCCATACAAGGCAGCTCCTATATATCTTCAGCCAATCTCATTCATATTCATGTCCACCCTATGCTTAAAACAACCAAGGGATCCCACTTAAAGTATTAGTTTACAATAATAGTTTTAATAAATAGCTCTCATTCTAGTTTTATACACAACAGCAATTATGAAACCCTATAGCTAGATATCGTACTATAATCCACAAGTAGTTACCACACATCTGGCAGCACAAAGGATTAGTAGCTGTGTTCATTGGGTAGTCAACTGTCCACACATCCATCAAATAGCTATCCAAATGTCGCACCTCAATTCATCCATCTAGCAACTCAGCTGGATGCTAGCTACTATATTCATAGGCTAATTGTTACGGCCCTCTCGGGACGCAACGGGGTTCTTACTCTGATGTTGTTAGAGGAAGTTGTATCCGACCCCAAGCCAGTAGTGGCTTTCAAGGGATGTGATCCGTGACGCAAGTAACTTAAAGGGGAAGGGAAATAAAGGCAAAAACTTAATATAATATATTGACCACCACCAATAAATAATATATAAAAAGATTACACGGGGGGAGGGGTATTAACACTGTACACAAACGTCTTCTCCTGAAGACGCTGGAATCAAGCTCTCGGTGCTAAGTCTTCGGTGCTTTCGTGGCCTCACAACGAATCCTCTGAGAAGCTGAGCCTACCCTGGCCACAGGTCAGCCAAAACACAGGTCCACTGGGGGCACCGCCGTGGAGGCCGTCAACCACACGTCCAGCAGGTCTGCTGGCAGGTTCCGGATCAGCAACGCTGGTCAGGCCACTCCACGGGCGATATAAGGGTAACGCCCTAGACAGGAGCCTCGTGTGATACCACAAATCACTCTCCTGTCCAAAATACCCCAGTGGATAATCGTCTCCAGCAGTCGGTCCCGGGTAATCCTTCTACTGCCACTCCACTGGCAGGGTAACACCACAGTGTTCTTCCGGGGGACGACTTCACAGCTGCTGCAGCAAAGCACAAGGTATGGAGACGGCTGCCTTGGGTAGACTGACTCAACTTCCATCACAGCAGTCCCAGGTCGACTATGTAAGCAGACACGTCATCAATAACAGGGACACTAAAACACCTCACTTACAGGCTCAGACACAAACGCCCGACATATCCACTTCATAGATGGCGTTGTAGTCTGAGCACCACCTCACCAGAGGTCAGCAGCGGCTGTGTTGTGAGCTTAACAGGACTGGAAACTGGCCCTTGTGGCTGGTACACTTCGTCCTCACCAGGTGTCGTCGTCCGTTTGGAGGGGGTTTCGGGAGCTGACCCACAGATGGCGCGGTCGTCACTGCTCCGTGCTCGGACGCTGGATCCGGGTTCGTAACACTAATCATTTCTACACCTCAAAAAAATCCTAGTCTTGCTACACAAATCAGCTAACTTGTTTCTAAACCAACACTCGCAAATACATGCATACATACTTACCTACACATACTCCACAACCTATACATTCATAGAGAATAGCCTAGTTTTTTGCCACCATTTCCCCCATTAATCAGATGTAATTTATGCCATACACAAAAAATACAGCATTTACATGCCAAATATGCCATTTATGCACAACATATATTATTTACACTCAAAATATACCATCACACAAAAATATGTCATTTATAGACAAAAATATAACATTTACATGCAAAAATATGTCAGTTGGACACGAAAATGTACCATTTACACAATATTGCATGGACACTCACAGTATGACATTTACACAAAGTACGGTATTTTGCACAAATATATCAAAATTCTTATGCATTTAGGCAATCAAAAATGCGCTTTCACTAAAATTCCACATACATAATTTCCACAAAATACCCATACATTTTCTCATAAACCAAAATACACTTACACCATTAAGGTCTATTTTTTCAGATTACAGAGCTTACACAAAATACACAATAGGCACACAAAAATACAGTTGCACCAGTTCCACGTCAACAAATTAAAAACACAACTGGCATAAATGCGCTATTAGCGCAAAAATTATTATAAAACATGGACAATTATTACACAATTTGTGTAATTATTATACATCTTTGCACAATTAATACAAGAAAACTTGCTATATAATTACTCAACTTACACAATGACAATCAATACACAAAGGTATAAATAAACTATTCGTCCATATGCAATTACACGACATGCGCTATTAATACACAACTTTCACATATATTACACATCTTTCATAATTATTACACAACTTGCACAAGTACATATCTAGCACAAGTACGTACAATACATAACTACCCCAAATATGAAAATACACAACTAGCATAAATACACGATTTACACAAATACAATTGCGACATTTACACAACTTGCTCAAAAATATAATCAATACACAACTGAACAATACATAACTAGCACATATTCATGAAATACTCAACTACACAATTTCCACAAATACACATACAAAAACATATACAATTAATACATACGACTTGCACAAAACAATACACAATTTATAGACATATAATCAATACATAATTGCAATAATCATACAACTTATGCAAAATACATAATCTGCACAATTAATACACAAGTATATTAATTGTACAATATATGTACAAATACAAACAGAACCAACTGGGTCAAACAATACACAATTTGCATGATATTTTTCTAGGTATATTTAGGACATTAATTATAATATGCTGAGTTTAACCAACTCCCCAAAAGTCAGAATTTCACATATAAAAAAGGTACATATGACTTCCGATGAGCTCAATATAAAACACATTCATTTTTCATTAATATTTCAACATTATTAGTGCTAAACTATTCATCTAACATATGTCCATTGTTTTTAATGTTTTATTAATACCTTCCTTGTTACATCCTCTCCAATCAGGTCACCCACATTTATTTATGCAAACCATCTAACAGACTTATTTGTTCTAGCCTTAGTTATGTTAGGGCAGGTGGGGTTAGGTGAAGGCAGTATTTTGTATGATAATTTTAAGCAAATTTGCTATATCTTATCAAAAATGCATCCTATTAACACCTAAATTCATCGAAATCTATCAAAAAATATACTTATACTACACAAATTTGACTAAATTCAACCTAGCCAAAGCTAAACAAACTAAAATAGGAGCATGCCATATCCTCACATACAAGCCTATGTCTCCTCTGTCCAAACATTACATGAGTTAGTCATATAGCTCGAACCCCAAATAGGAAAATTTACACTATTTCATAAACATGCTAGTTCATTACCCTAAGATATTATATATGTCCTTCCTTACACGACCTCACCTAACCTGACCTGGCAAAATCAAACCTAGATTTAGTTCAAGTTGGTGAAATTTAAGCTATGCCACTTTAATTCAACATAATTTATGGCAATTTCCACCAAATATACCCAAATGTTGCGTAGCATAGCACTGCCAAAGCCCATTTTCTCCTATTCCATACTACCCTACACAACCTCACCTAACCTGACCTAGCATACCCAAACCTGGATTTGGTTAAAGTTGGCGAAATTTATGCTATGCCACCTAAATATGACCTAATTTAAGGCAATTTCCACCAAATATACCCAAATGTTGTGAATCATAGCATCACCAAAGCCCATTTTTACCTACATGTTCTCCTATTCCATCCTACCCTACACAACCTCACCTAACCTATCCTAGCATATCCAAACCTGGATTTGGTTAAAGTCTGCAAAATTTAAGCTATCCCACATAAATTCGACCTAATTTAAGGCAATTCCCACCAAATATCCCCAAATGTTGCGTATCACAGCAATGCCAAAGCCCATTTTTACCTACATTTTCTCCTATTCCATCCTACCCTACCCAACCTTACCTAACCTAACCTAGCATATCCGAACCTAGATTTGGTACAATTCCCACCAAATATCCCCAAATGTTGTGTATCACATCACTGCCAAAGCCCATTTTTACCTACATTTTCTCCTATTCCATCCTACCCTACGCAACCTTAACTAACCTATCCTACCATATCCAAACCTAGATTTGGTTAAAGTTGGCGAAATTTAAGTTATCCCATATAATTTTGACCTAATTTAAGACAATTTCCACCAAATATACCCAAAAATGTTTTGGAACATAGCACAGCCAAAGCTCATTTTAGCTGAGTTTTTACCTATTCCAACCTGCCCTAGACAACCCTACCCAGCCTCTCCTGGCATATCCAAAGTCAGATTTGCTTATAGTTGGCAAAATTTATGCCTTTCCCACCTAAATTTAACCTAATTTAAGCCAATTTCCACCGAATATACCCAAATGTTTTGTATCTTAGCATAGCCAAAGTTCATTTCACCCAAGTTTTCACCTATTCCATCTTACCTTACACAGCCTTACCTAACCTGACCCAGCATATCCCAAGCTAGATTTAATTAAAGTTCGTGAAATTTATGCTTACTCACCTAAATTCAACCTAATTTCTACCCAATATACCCAAAATGTTTTGTTACATAGCTCAGCCAAAGATCATTTTAGCCAAGTTTTCACATATACCAACCTACCCTACATAACCTTACCTAACCCTGACCTAGCAGATTTGATTAAAGTTGGGGGGAAATTTATGCTATCGCCACCAAACTGGAGACAATTTCCACCAAATATGCCTAAATGTTGTGTATCATAGCACAGCCAAAACCCATTTTACCCACATTTTCACCCATTCCATCTAAACCTAGCCTCTGATACGACATATACTCAGAGAAGTGATGTTTTTTGAATATGAACCTAAATGCCTGTGCCTAACCTGCAAGAGTCTTGGAGTTTTGTTGACTATTTTATCTACTTTCTTCGAAAACTGAAGTTTTGGATATGAACCTATCCGCACTGTGCCTAACCTACTAGGTTCTTTGTTGAACATTGTAACCATATTCATAGAAAAGTGATGTTTTGGATATGGACCTAACAGCCCCTCTCCTTTAAAACTTGGAATTGTGTTCAATATTGTAGCTATATTGTTGGGTAGGTGTTTTGTTTTTACACATCAACCCAACTGCCCTGGACCTAACCTCCCTTTATCTAACTTCAAATTTATTGTATTTATGGGAGAAAAGTGTTGTTTGTGCATCAACCCAACCACCCTGGACCTAACCTCTGATACACGGATCTTAGTTCAATATTGCAACATATTCTTAACATTTTTTTCACATCAATATAACAATCATTAACCTAACCTCTATTACCTGAGGGGTTAATGGGAAATATGATAATAATGGGAATTTTCTCTACATCAGTTCAACTTAACCATCCTTAACCTAACCTTAGTTAGAAAGGGATATAGCTCACCAAAACTATTTAATTACCATTTACCCAATTTTCCTTATCCTAACCCATAACCAGGGGGTTTAGACCCCCCTTACCTCGAAATTATACTATATATTTATGGTGGGAATATATTTTCACATATAAACCTAACATTCCCTAATTCACCCCTATAATTTTTAATTTCCCCTATACTATAATTTCGAGGTAAGGGGGGTCTAAACCCCCTGGTTATGGGTTAGGATAAGGAAAATTGGGTAATTGGTAATTAAATAGTTTTGGTGAGCTATATCCCTTTCTAACTAAGGTTAGGTTAAGGATGGTTAAGTTGAACTGATGTAGAGAAAATTCCCATTATTATCATATTTCCCATTAACCCCTCAGGTAAT
The DNA here is from genome assembly GCF_040958095.1 of Procambarus clarkii. Taxonomy (NCBI): domain Eukaryota; kingdom Metazoa; phylum Arthropoda; class Malacostraca; order Decapoda; family Cambaridae; genus Procambarus; species Procambarus clarkii. The sequence goes on from NC_091203.1 coordinate 2,768,711, forward strand.
AGAGGTTAGGTTAAGGATTGTTATATTGATGTGAAAAAAATGCTAAGAATATGTTGCAATATTGAACTAAGATCCGTGTATCAGAGGTTAGGTCCAGGGTGGTTGGGTTGATGCACAAACAACACTTTCCTCCCATAAATACAATAAATTTGAAGTTAGATAAAGGGAGGTTAGGTCCAGGGCGGTTGGGTTGATGTGTAAAAACAAAACACCTACCCAACAATATAGCTACAATATTATTAGTATTAATTGTGTATTAATATTACAGTATTAATTGTGCAAAGATGTATAATAATTACACAAATTGTGTAATAATTGTCCATGTTTTATAATAATTTTTGCGCTAATAGCTCATTTATGCCAGTTGTGTTTTTAATTTGTTGACGTGGAACTGGTGCAACTGTATTTTTGTGTGCACATTGTGTATTTTGTGTAAGCTCTGTAATCTGAAAAAAATAGACCTTAATGGTGTAAGTGTATTTTGGTTTATGAGAAAATGTATGGGTATTTTGTGGAAATTATGTATGTGGAATTTTAGTGAAAGCGCATTTTTGATTGTCTAAATGCATAAGAATTTTGATATATTTGTGCAAAATACCGTACTTTGTGTAAATGTCATACTGTGAGTGTCCATGCAATATTGTGTAAATGGTATATTTTCGTGTCCAACTGACATATTTTTGCATGTAAATGTTACATTTTTGTCTATAAATGACATATATTTGTGTGATGGTATATTTTGAGTGTAAATAATATATGTTGTGCATAAATGGCATATTTGGCGTGTAAATGCTGTATTTTTTGTGTATGGCATAAATTACATCTGATTAATGGGGGAAATGGTGGCAAAAAACTAGGCTATTCTCTATGAATGTATAGGTTGTGGAGTATGTGTAGGTAAGTATGTATGCATGTATTTGCGAGTGTTGGTTTAGAAGCAAGTTAGCTGATTTGTGTAGCAAGACTAGGATTTTTTTGAGGTGTAGAAATGATTAGCCTATGAATATAGTAGCTAGCATCCAGCTGAGTTGCTAGATGGATGAATTGAGGTGCGACATTTGGATAGCTATTTGATGGATGTATGGACAGTTGACTACCCAATGAACACAGCTACTAATCCTTTGTGCTGCCAGATGTGTGGTAACTACTTGTGGATTATAGTACGATATCTAGCTATAGGGTTTCATAATTGCTGTTGTGTATAAAACTAGATGAGAGCTATTTATTAAAACTATAATTGTAAACTAATACTTTAAGTGGGATCCCTTGGTTGTTTTAAGCATAGGGTGGACATGAATATGAATGAGATTTGCTGGAGATATATAGGAGCTGCCTCGTATGGGCCAATAGGACTTCTGCAGTTACCTCTATTCTTATGTCCAGCTCACCTACAATGCTGCCAGATGTATGATTCTGCCAAAAAAAAATTGCGGTACGACATTTGGGCTGCTGTTATACTTTTGAACTTATCACTGAATAATGGTTACAGTTGTGAATGACTAAAATTGTATATTCATAAACCTCTGAATAAGTTAGGTGGGGATGGTTAGTCTAGTCATTTTTGAATAATAATAACATCAAATACAGTACATATACAGGTAGGACGCTAAAGGTTGCATTGGTTATCTGGTGATGTCACACACATAGTTGACCAGTCAGGTGCTGTGATACCTTGACACTTATATGCTAATGGCCAACAATACCTTATCCCTATACTTGAGGTCGCTTTTTGCGACTTCGCTAAACAACAACAACTGATCTGTAGAATGTATTTGTTTGTTATATATAATAAGTTAGGTTAAAATGGTTTGATCGGGTTTATGAATATCAGAAAATAGGAGCAATGAGCGAAAATACAAGCCAATGTAGCTGAATATCAACTCTGATGAAGCACAGAGTACAGTTGAGGTATTAAGCCTGATTAAGAGTTCACACTTATATGTGAACCTCCTGGGATCCGCATTTAGCGCGCTGGCGCCTCGCGCCGCATTAGGGATGATGACGTCAGAAAAGAAGGTAACTGCAGAAGGCCTTATTTCAAAACATGAGAGGCTTGCTTTTACTGAATGAGCATTTTTGATTTGTTATATGCTACAGTAAGGTGTGCGAGGTGTGTTTTGAGCGAATGTGAGATCTGTATATGGTTAGGGATAATATTGGATTACTACTGAACTTGCATTGAAATTGCCAATGCCCAGGGCTCTGTTTCTTCATATATATGACTGATAGCAGTTTTCATTTTTATTTTGCCCTATGAGAAATAAACGATCCTTTAAGGAAGATTGTCAAAGGTCAAATTACATTCTCTAGAAAGACGAAGAACAAGAAATAGGGGTGACATGATAGAGGTGTGACTGAATGGTTATAGTAAAGGGGTGATATTAATAACCTATGTAACGTATCAACATGAAACAGAGCAGAAATGAATTGGATTGTTTTTTTAGATTTAGGAAAAGACCTGGGTAAATACAGGTAACAGGGGACGAACTCGAAAATACACATAACTTCTTGCAGTGCTGCTCCCCTTTTGTTTCATATGAATGGATTTCATTCCTATGCTCAATACACGATCCTTGAGTGGACATGCTATTTCAGTAAACTGACTTATTCAGGGAAGATGAAGACTGGCCAGCTGATGACGTCATTTGTCCATTAGCGACGCCTGTGCATGGGTCAATGGGGTAACGAAATTTGGGTATGCTAGAAGCCAGCATTTTAATCCCCGTCAACGAAAATTTTATATGTTCAAAGAACGAAGATGATATATGCTCAAAAAGCAATCTCCGAAGAAAGATTGACAAAGCTTAATTTACAATCTCTAGAAAGGTGAAGAAGAAATAGGGGTAACATGATGGAGGTGCGACTGAATGGATTCATGAACTATAAGGCTATCACTAGCAGAGGTAACTAAAAACGGGTACGCCAAGTCAGGACCTTTTAATCCCCTAGATTGTACCTGTGCAAGGACACTGAGCGGCTACCTGGTGACGTCATTGACCATTAGCGATGTCTGTGCAAGGGTCACTGGGGTAACTAAAAACGGGTACGCCAAGTTGGGGCCGTCAAATTTCACTGTGGTAACTAAAAAACGGGTACGCCAAGTTGGGGCCGTCAAATCTCACTGGAGTAACGAAAAACGGGTACGCCAAGTTGGGGCCGTCAAATCTCACTGTGGTAACGAAAAACGGGTACGCCAAGTTGGGGCCGTCAAATCTCACTGGAGTAACGAAAAACGGGTACGCCAAGTTGGGGCCGTCAAATCTCACTGGAGTAACGAAAAACGGGTACGCCAAGTTGGGGCCGTCAAATCTCACTGGGGTAACTAAAAACGGGTACGCCAAGTTGGGGCCGTCAAATCTCACTGGAGTAACGAAAAACGGGTACGCCAAGTTGGGGCCGTCAAATCTCACTGGGGTAACTAAAAACGGGTACGCCAAGTTGGGGCCGTCAAATCTCACTGGGGTAACTAAAAACGGGTACGCCAAGTTGGGGCCGTCGAAAAAAGCAAAACGGCCAATACTTGGCGTACTTTATACTACTGATGAGTCCCCTATCACGGTTCTCCATCTTGTCCAAAATTCGGATGAAAGATGAGAGGCCAAGCAGTGCAGGAGTGTGTACGCAAATAGAAGCGAACTTGTGTTTCATAGAAGCTTTTATAACTCCTGCTATCAAGAAGGCATGACCTTCTCCGATGGGTAAACTTTCTCTCTCTCTCTCTCTCTCTCTCTCTCTCTCTCTCTCTCTCTCTCTCTCTCTCTCTCTCTCTCTCTCTCTCTCTCTCTCTCTCTCTCTCTCTCTCTCTCTCTCTCTCTCTCTCTCTCTCTTTTGTCTTTATCTATCTGATTCTAATGCCTAATATCTCGATATGACTATTTCTGTTATTTCTCTCTCTCTCTCTCTCTCTTTTGTCTTTATCTATCTCATTCTAATGCCTAATATCTCGATATGACTATTTCTGTTATTTCTCTCTCTCTCTCTCTCTCTCTCTCTCTCTCTCTCTCTCTCTCTCTCTCTCTCTCTCTCTCTCTCTCTCTCTCTCTCTCTCTCTCTCTCTCTCTCTCTCTCTCTCTCTCTCTCTCTCTCTCTCTCTCTCTCTCTCTCTCTTTTGTCTTTATCTATCTGATTCTAATGCCTAATATCTCGATATGACTATTTCTGTTATTTCTCTCTCTCTCTCTCTCTCTTTTGTCTTTATCTATCTCATTCTAATGCCTAATATCTCGATATGACTATTTCTGTTATTTCTCTCTCTCTCTCTCTCTCTCTCTCTCTCTCTCTCTCTCTCTCTCTCTCTCTCTCTCTCTCTCTCTCTCTCTCTCTCTCTCTCTCTCTTTTGTCTTTATCTATCTGATTCTAATGCCTAATATCTCGATATGACTATTTCTGTTATTTCTCTCTCTCTCTCTCTCTCTTTTGTCTTTATCTATCTCATTCTAATGCCTAATATCTCGATATGACTATTTCTGTTATTTCTCTCTCTCTCTCTCTCTCTCTCTCTCTCTCTCTCTCTCTCTCTCTCTCTCTCTCTCTCTCTCTCTCTCTCTCTCTCTCTCAAAAAGCAGAAACGTTAGGTAGCTACAATACATGAAATACGGTCCAGTATAATAACTAGTATGGTGAGAAGCTATGCGCTACTGACCTTAAAGTTGATCAAGTGCGCAGCACCGCCCAGAGCGCCGGACTCTACAGAGGACACGCCCCGGTAACCAGTATCGTGTAGCTGTGGAAGCAGTCAGGATTTTAAAATATACACAATAATTCAGGTTTACCATGTAACCACCCCTTAATTCAGTAGGCGGCAGTGGAAAGATTATAATCACCTGTATTTATTATCTACAGTTTGCATACTGTGGTAGTATGGTACCAAAAATAATGTTTGGCTACTATGTCTTGTAGAAGTTCATTTTGAAGTAAATATTTACACATATCTTGAACATTTATTATAGAGTTGTCTCCAAATTCATGTATCTTTTCGTACTCAATCACACAGGGGCGCCGGTGGCTGTGTGGATAGGACGCTGTACACGTAATCCTGTGGCCCGGGTTCGATTCCTGGCGCCAGCGAGAAAAAAAATGGGCAGAGTTTCTTTCATCCTGATGCTTTTGTTACCTAGCAGTAAATAGGTACCTGGGAGTTACACAGCTGTTACAGGCTGGTTCCTTGTGTGTGTGTGAAAAATAAATAAATAAAAATTAGTAGTTAGTAACAGTTGATTGATTGACAATTGAGAGACGGGCCGAAAGAGCAAAGCTATACCCCCCTGCAAGCACAAATAGGTGAATACAACTAGGTGAATACACAGTGACAGAGTGTGCGAATAATTTTGCTGACACATTTACATTTGATCAGGTAAAGATTTGATTACATTTGATCTACATCAACAGCAAAAGCAAATTTTGAGTCTAAGTCGAGCAATAGTAAGATTTAGTCAGCTAATTCTGTTGAACGATTCATAGTTATGTGAATCTTCTTGCATGATAATATGAGGAAAAATTGAATTTTTAGTGTAGATTTCAGTTTATCTCAGGTCTACAAGGCTTTCTTGACGTCCTTGGTGAGACAAATTTTTGTACTAAGGATACTTATGTAGGCAGTTCAAGATTATAGTCAACTTCCTTTTCAAGGGCAGAATCTCTGACTAATTACTGAGTAATAGCCCTCAGAAAGGGTATAGAGACCACTTCTGCCCACAGGATGGGTATGGGGTCTACTTCCGTCAGTGAGATGGGTATGTGGTCTACTAACACCCAGAGGATAGGTATGGGGTCTACCACCACTTCTGGGATGATTATAGGGTCCACTACCACCTACTGGATGGGTATGGGGTCCCCAACCCCCCATAGAATGGGTATGGGGTCCACTACCGACTATGGGATGGATATGGGGGTCCAGTACCGACTATGGGATGGATATGGGGTACACCACCGCCCATAGGAAGGGTATGGGGTCCACCACCGCCTATGGGATAGGTATGGAGTCCACTACCACTTATGGGATGAGTATGGGGTCCACCACTGCCTATGGGATAGGTATGGGGTCCACCACCGTCTATGGGATAGGAATGGGGTCCACCACCCCATACCCATAGGGAGCCGGTCGGCCGAGCGGACAGGACGCTGGACTTGTGATCCTGTGGTCCCGGGTTCGATCCCGGGCGCCGGTGAGAAACAATGGGCAGAGTTTCTTTCACCCTATGCCCCTGTTACCTAACAGTATAATAGGTACCTGGGTGTTAGTCAGCTGTCACGGACTGCTTCCTGGGGGTGAAGGCCTGGTTGCGGACCGGGCCGCGGGGACACTAAAAAGCCCCGAAAACATCTCAAGATAACCTCAAGATAACCACCGCCCATAGGATGGGTATGGAATTCACCACCGCCTATGGGATGGGTATGGGGTCCACTACTACTCATGGGATGGCTATGGGGGTCCACCACCGCCTATGGGATGGGATCCACTACCACCTATGGGAAGGGAATGGGACCCACCACCCTCTATGGGATGGGTATGGGGTCTACCACTGCCTATAGGATGGGTAAGGAGTCCACCACTGCCTATGGGATTAGTATGGGATCCACTACCACCTATGGGCTGGGAATAGGGTCCACCACCGCCTAGATAACAGGTCACTGGAAACAGTAGACCCAGCAAACACTTTTTTGTTTTCAAACAGTTTTATAAACATTTTCCATCTTTGATCACATTTAAAATTACGTTTTCCAGACGCTTTTGGAAAGATTGTAAAAACGAGTATAAACCTGAGGCCATGATGTTTACATAAAACGTTTTTTTTAATGTTATGATATAATATTTTATAACAATTTAAAACAAAATATTGTTTTAATTATTTAATTATTGCTAATTATTTAATTGTTGTCATTATTAGATACAGTATTATAATCACTATTAAATTGTGATGACAGAGAGGGAGAGAAAGAGAGCGAGGCAAAATTAAGAGAGCTGCAAGGGGTTACAAAGCCGTATATGAAGCACAAGTTCTCTCTCATCTAGAGTATGCACCCCTTTCCTAGATCGCCTGCCCACCGGCATTTATCAGCGTGTTGGACAAAGTGAAGAGATGGGCAAGAAGACTCATCTCTAATCTTAGTCAAGTCTGGTGGGAACAGTCGGAACATCAGAGCCTGCAACACCGTCGTGACGTTCTTGGTCTTACTGTTATATACAACATACTCAAAATTCCGCCCCTGGCCCAACTCCGTGGACTATTAGTAGTTGCCACCCATAGTACTTAGGCTCTTAACCTTCAATAGTCACATGCTGGAACTGCCTTTCTCAAGAACATCACTCCATGAGCGATCATTCTTTCCTAGGCTGACTCGCATCTGGAACTTGTTCGCTCAACAGGTTCATCAACGGGAGATCAGGTCAACTGATCACATGAAGGCACTGGCAAACAGTTTGCTACAGGCTCATCCTCTTCCTTATATGATTGTTACTTAATGTTTTTTAATGAATAAAGGCTATATCAACTGATGCATATAACAGGCTCGTGTAATAATTGAGCCTCTAGGCGTAGGTTTCAACTGAGCTGAGGTATGATTACAGCTCTTGTTTGCAGTTTTAAAAGGTTCCTTACGTGATACATCCTTAATGATAGTTCTCTATGTGATAGTTTCAAAGTACATTTTCATGAAATATATGAGTTTCTTGGAGCAGGCTTCAGCCGAGCAAAGGTAGGATAACAGGTCTTACTTGCAGTTTCACTAAGTACGTCATTTGACAGCACTTATGAACCCTAGTCTTAGTTTGAGAGAGAGAGAGAGAGAGAGAGAGAGAGAGAGAGAGAGAGAGAGAGAGAGAGAGAGAGAGAGAGAGAGAGAGAGAGAGAGAGAGAGAGAGAGAGAGAGAGAGAGAGAGAGAGAGAGAGAGAGAGAGAGAGAGAGAGAGAGAGAGAGAGAGAGAGAGAGAGAGAGAGAGAGAGAGAGAGAGAGAGAGAGAGAGAGAGAGAGAGAGAGAGAGAGAGAGAGAGAGAGAGAGAGAGAGAGAGAGAGAGTGAGAATGAGAGAGAGAGAGAGAGAGAGAGAGAGAGAGAGAGAGAGAGAGAGAGAGAGAGAGAGAGAGAGAGAGAGAGAGAGAGAGAGAGAGAGAGAGAGAGAGAGAGAGAGAGAGAGAGAGAGAGAGAGAGAGAGAGAGAGAGAGAGAGAGAGAGAGAGAGAGAGAGAGAGAATGAGAATGAGAGAGAGAGAGAGAGAGAGAGAATGAGAATGAGAGGGAGAGAGAGAGAGACAGACAGAGAGAGAGAGAGAATGAGAATGAGAATGAGAATGAGAATGAGAATGAAGGCAGAGAGAAGATAGTTGCAGAGAGAGACAGAAGGAGAAAGAAAGAGAGAGACAGGAGGAGAGAGAAAGAGAGAGAGACAGAGAGAGAGGAGGAAGGCAGAGAGGACACGTGCAGAGAAAAGGAGATACATATAGAGAGAAGGAGATCGAAGCAGGGAGAGAGAGACAGAGACAGAGAGAGGAGAGAGCAGGAGGAACAGAGAGAGAGGTGAGAGCAGGAGGAACAGAGAGAGAGAGGAGAGAGCAGGAGGAACAGAGAGAGAGAGGAGAGAGCAGGAAAGACAGAGACATAGAGGAGAGAGACAGAGACAGACAGGAGAGAGAGACAGAGACAGAGAGAGGAGAGAGAAGGAGGAACAGAGAGAGAGGTGAGAGCAGGAAAGACAGAGACATAGAGGAGAGAGAGAGAGACAGACAGGAGAGAGAGACAGAGACAGAGAGAGGAGAGAGACAGAAACAGAAATAGAAACACTAAGATAAGGACAGAGACATAGACAGAGAGATGAACAAAGACATGAGGTCCACTACCACCTACAGGATGGATCTGGGGTTTATTACCATGCACATGATGGTTATGGGGTTTATTACCATGCACATGATGGTTATGGGGTTTATTACTGCACACAGTATGGGTATGGGGTTCATTTTGACCCACAGGATGGGTATGAGGTCCAATGCCGCCGCCCATAGGATGGGTATGGAGTTCACAACCCCCCACAGGATGGGTATGGGGTCCACTACCCCCAACAGGATGGGTATGGCGTCGACTCTCACCCACATGATGGGTATGGGGTCCACCATTATCCACACGACGGGTATGGGGTCTACCAGCACTTACAGGACGGGTATGGAGTCCACCATCATCCTCAGGACGGGTATGGGATCCACCATCACTCACAAGACAGGTATAGGGTCCACCACCACTCACAGGATGGGTATTGGGTCCATCACCACCCACAGGACGGGAATGAGGTTCCACTACCACACACAGGACGGGTATGGGGTCCTCCACCACCACTAATAGGACAGGTATGGGGGCACAATGCCGCATACTGCATGGTATTGGCGAGGCTTTCTTTCCTCTTGTCGGCGCCAATACGGAGCGAGGGGGTATTCCAGTCACACCCGTGGCCGTGCGCCGTGTGGAGTTGAATACGACCATGGATTCTTCTGTCCCTCAGTCTTTAAACGACCGGCAATGTCCAGGGCACAATATCCTCCGGTGTAGCCTCTACAAAGACACCAACAACTCTCTCCTAAAGCCGCCATCCTTGCTAGCTCACTCAGCCGCTGCCAGGGAGATTCGTTCGTGGTGGTACTTGTAGAAGCTCAGAAGGAGGAATCTTCTTTTCAGCTTCAACCCTCAGGTAAACAGTTCAAGGGTGCAACAATGGCAAACTATATACCAAACACAGCAGTAAAATTGTCCACATTTACTAAAACAATTATTTACAAACCCACAAAATTCTGATGATATTGCAACACTCTTATCATCAGATCACTCATACGTTTTGGCAACACTCCTCAAAAATGTAAAACAATAACCAGCAACACTGCCCACTGCACATTAAAATTCTTCTTTCCATCCAACAATGCTTTCTATAATGATAATAATGACCTTGTGTATCAAACTAACTATAGTGACAGTATAAACACTTGAGTATACCTGTGAGTATATATATGTGAGTATACTCCCTCACGGATAATCAGTAGCCAAGCATAAGAGATTTTGGGAGGTCCTCATCCTCTTGATCCAGGTTGGTAATCTATCGTCCTCGTTGAATCACAATGGTATGGCTGACGGAAATGTCCCAAACTCTCCTCGTTTCCAGTTCACTTATTTAGTGGTTTACCGACGGCTCCCGTGTTGTCTGGTGAAGTTCCCGGAGTCCATTCAATCATGTTACTCTCAACCGGCAGATCGTCGAACAGGACTGCTTGTTTGTATCAGGTCGTCACAAATCCCAGGAGCGACTCTCAGGTCACCCAATTGCCTTCCCAGCCTGCACTCCTGGTCAACAGGTAGAGTCACGCATCTTGGTCTCTCTTCTCGCGGTTTTTAAAGGCTTCTTGGGCAGTTGCTCGAGATCTCCAATGTCTTCGACGATTCCGACAAGCTGGTCCCCACGTCCACATGCTAGACTGCTTCTTGCTGGGGAGACAAATAGTGCGTCCGGTCACTGCAGTTGCTGAGATTGTAGTCGCACCGCCTGTGACTCCCGCCCATGACGAGGGCACTGACGTCATGTCACGTCACGCGACGGCACATTATAATTGGTTGCGTTCCCTGCAGCCAGCCTGCATTAGGAAGCCGAGGTACTGGCAACCAAGTCTGCAGAAAGAGCAGCCAGTAATCAGCTTCCACCAGATGTATTAGCAGTGCAGGCAGGATTAGAGGAAGAAAGGTGGCATAGAATCCTTACTACATGTGCAGAAGTTTCTGACACTAATACCCCTTTCACACTGGATGAGCTCAATTGGACTAAGAAAAACTCCAAAGATACATCCCCTGGAGACGACAAAATAACCTATAAATGATTAGAAACCTCGGCCCAGAGGGAGACGCTGAATACCTAAGGTTAATTAATTTAGCCTGGACTTCTAAAACTAGACCTACAGCTTGGAATAGGGCAGACATAGTGCCGATCCTAAAACCCAAAGATCCCGCTAATTCAAAGCCGATCTCTCTTCAAAGCTGTGAAGGCAAGACGGCTGACAGAATGGCACTCAATAGGCTAGAGTGAAAAACGCCTGAACTGCACCATGATATGTATGCCTATAGAAGAGGGGTTGGCACAGTGAAATGTATTACAACACTGTTAGCCCACTTGAATGACAGACCAGGAATGCTGATATTCCTGGGCCTCGAGAAAGCCTTTGAACTGGCTAGCGCTCCAGCGATTCTCTGCTGCCTTATCGACAAAGTGGTCAAAGGTAACCTGCTCTCCTGGACCAAAAACTGTCTCATAAACAGAGAAGCAATAGTAAAATTTCATGGCACAGTCTCTGAATACAAAAGACAAAAATGGTACACCGCAAGGAGGCATTCTCAGCCCCCTTTTCTTCAACTGTTTGATAGAAAGAATACTGAGGCTGAAACTGCTACAACACTGCAGGCTGCTGAACTACGCGGACGACTTTGTCATCATCATAAAAGAAAGGGATGCAGCGTGCCTTGCACCCAAATGCTTAGACTGCATAAGTGACGAGGCAAAGCAGATTGGTATCAAACTCAACCCCACAAAGACAAAAGCCATTCCCATAAAAATAGTGAAGCACAACATCCAACTCACAGTATAGGGTCAACCAATTGAATGGGTAGACACATATCAGAAGCTAGGGATAATCCTGGACACACATAATTTTCAATGCTGAGGTCACTTACTTAAGAGAGAGAACTGCGGCCCCCGGACGGCAATCCTCAGGTCGCTAACCTCCCTCTCTGGAGGAGCTAATCTGCAAGTTCTTCGCACATACTATGTACAGGCAGTCAGATCAGTGGTCGACTATGCCGCATCTGCACTCACAAGCCTATTACAGCAACAGTGGAAAAAGCTTAAAGTTGCCCAAAACAATGCTATGAGACCTGCCCTGGGAGCTCCTATTAGGACCAGGTTTGAAACTCTAAGAATGGAAACCGGTTTGCCCTCCCTACAAGAAAGGATTTCGCAAAGAACAACTATAATTATCAGTAAGATAATTGTTTCCCCTGATTCAGTCCTGGTATGACAAGCCTTGGTGGTTGGACTTGGCCAACACAACGGAAACTCTTGGGCTGCCAGAACGGGAAAAGTTCTCAACAAACAACAATTAAAAAGCATGATCCTTGATAGAGGTGATCAACCACACCCAAACTACACATGTTCTCCACCGTGGGAGGAGCCTACCTTCAAATAGCAATAGAAGGTCTTCCAATGAAAAAGGCTGCCTATGATAAAAACAATCCTAAGGCGCATCATAGTGTAACGGTTCTATTGTTACGTAAAGTATGGTGACAAATAAACACAGACACTAAGATACTATATATATATTTGGTCGAATATACAGAAGTACACAGGTGATACTTTGGTGTGAGTTGAGCGCACTGAGCGTCGGTACAGTATCTCGCAAGTGTCTGCTCTAGACCACACTTGAAAGTAGACTCTGGTTAATGTTTGCTATCCTGCTGCTTATATGCCCGGGCAACTCCTCACCGTATTGCCCGGGCAACGCCTCACCTCATTCATCTCCAAAGGTTGACAGGAATATTAACAATGCATTTGGAGCGAGTATATTATTGGATAATCTACTCGCTACAGAACTCCCCCTCCCAGGGGATGAAAGGAAAAATACTTGATCAAGAAACTTAGCTGGTCAGTGAATTGTACGCCCTGCTCGCGTTACATAACCATCAAAGTTAACTTCCTCCTCTTCGCTGATGTCATCTAACTGGGGTCGTAGGGTGGGAGGTCGCACAGGATCGTCCGTCGTCGTAGGATCAGGTTGTGGTGCGGCTGGTAATTGGGGTCGAAAAGTGAACTGCGTAGTCGGCGGATGTGTCTCTGGATTTAGCAGTGTCGCAGACGTTGAGACGAAGCCTGGAGCAGAGCAGAGAGCTGAGTGAGGCCGGAGTCGTGGAGCTCTATGTGGGAGAGCGTGGCGGCTCGATTGAGATTTGTGAGTGTCTAAACTCGGGGAGCGAGAGCGTGGCGGCTCGATGCGGTCGTAGTCTGCTGTCTGCTCTGTGTCGAAGCTGTAGCGTCTTGGGTTGATTAGGACTGTACACGCCGAGTACTACATTGTTGACTGTGGAAATTGTAGTCTGGTACCAAAAAATGTAGGCAGTGTGTGGACAAGCTCGGTGTAGCAGGAGAGAAGAATGTGCATAATTGTTGCGTCCTTGGGTCGCTGGTGGAGCATTTAGATCCGGGGCGGATGGGCTCGGGCACCAGGACATTAGGAGGTAATGTAGGCACGTAGTTAGGACAACGAGGTAATCACTGCTAGAGCTGAATTGTCCTGGAGGCGACGAAGAGTCGGAAACGCAAGCTGTAAGTCCTGTACTGCGCAAAGTGCTTGAGTCGGCAGAGTATCAGAATGCAGTGAACGTGTAGATGAATCTGACGAAAGAGCAGCTTTCGTGGGCGCCCCTGTAGAACAAGCAGTGCCCTGGCAGCGACGGAGAGTCGGCAGGACAGGCTGTAGATCCCACATTATGTAGTTACTGATGAAGCTGCCAGATGAGTGAGTAGTGATCGTGGAGCAGCAAGCCGTAGTAGATGAAAATGCAGAGATGATCGCGATGAAAATCATAGCTGTGGCAAGGGTGTTGGCAACGTTCCACGACAGGTGGCTGCGGTCCACAGCAAGCAGCAGCAGTGGAGGTCCAGTGAGAGTCCATGTTGTAGTCCATCGTGGCTGGGTATCGTCGAAACTCTCTGGGGTCACCAATGTAACGGTTCTATCTCGCAAGTGTCTGCTCTAGACCACACTTGAAAGTAGACTCTGGTTAATGTTTGCTATCCTGCTGCTTATATGCCCGGGCAACTCCTCACCGTATTGCCCGGGCAACGCCTCACCTCATTCATCTCCAAAGGTTGACAGGAATATTAACAATGCATTTGGAGCGAGTATATTATTGGATAATCTACTCGCTACAATAGAAAAGCAAATGAGCAGCATTGCAGCAGCAGGAGCCACCCACATCTTCACAGACGGATCGGTGGACACAGAATATGAGAGTGCTGGCGCTGCTCTTTGCCCTGACAGCGAACAGGCATTTTGGAGATTGGGAGGACCAGTATCATCAACCCAAACTGAGTTGTTTATCATACAACAGGCTATTGCATATGTGATTGCACAAAACACTCAAAATGCAATCATACACAGTCTCAAGAGCTGCCTTCACATATTAGGACAAAAGAACTGGAAAGACAATGTGGGAATAATTACCACCATTTTGTATCTTGGAGCAGTAGCTAAAGGCAAAATACTCAACATAACTCTGAACTGGATCCCATCCCATGTTGGAATCCCATTAAATGAGAAAGCCAATGAAATTGCTAAATTGGCAACTCGTCATCCAGAGATACATAAAACAATCCAACCCAGTCTAGTGTACATAAAAAACACCATCACCACAACCTCTCACACCTCAACAAAGCATATCTACACCAGAGAGTAGTAGAAGGTTCCCCATCTGCAATATGGTATCTTCAGGCCACCAAGTTAGACAGGTTAAACATCCCAAAAGGAATCGACAGGGAAATAGCAGTTTGGTTATATAAACTACGTCTAGGTTACAGTCGATGCAACTGAGAGATTGGTGAACCCTGACAGAGTGAATGCATCTTCTGCCAAACAGTCACAGAAAAGTCACTACTACACTATTCCTGGAATGTGAAGCAACCAACGACCTTAGAAAAGCTTTAAGAGTCACTGAATCTTGCAGTAACCATCCAGAAGTCATCAACACTCTTCTGGTCAAAAAAGGTGTCCAGAAGCTGGACACCCTCATAAACACTGTCAAGCAGTATCCTCCCCCGCGATAGCAGCCTGACGATATAAATGCGACCACAGCACACAGGATACATTCATTAAAAATATAAAATAAAATCCTCCACTTACGGGCTATTCGTGCCCGTGCCACCTCCTGATTGGCTTAATTTTAGTCAATCATCAATCAATCAATCGGCGGAGAGCCAATCACAGTTCTAACCTTCCTGAGAACCCAGTGTCTCTGTTCCGGTTTAGCACTAGGCGGGAACCGCTTCCTCCTCCCTGGGTGTTTCAACCATCTTTCCTCAAAGGTTGGGCTTCTTACCCGCCTTCACACAACTTGTAACCAAAAATATTCTGGGTTCATTCCTGTCCGTAAATGTAAATAAATAAAACTTTGGGAATTCTGAACTATTTACAGGGTCTACGACTTGCTAAGACTCTGTATAAGCGGGAGAGGAGTGTATCTTGGCATTACACGTAACAGTTTTGGTCTGTCGGAAAATCCGACACCATTTAATAATATCATACAGACATAATATTGCTGCTGTATTGTATAAACAAGTTACCCATAGAAAATGTAATTTGTAGTGGAATTTCCGTCTATAGAAAATGGGATATCATTACCACATACTATTATAAATTCACCACCTATTATGGAGGGAATTATTCTTAAATACATTAGTCTTTGGACTTTACCATCATAAAAACATCTCATATAAATTAACTTAATTATCAGAATTAAAATAGAGTATATGTGACCCTTCTATCACTTACTGTCATCTGGACAATGTAGGCCAGTAGAGTCAGTGAGGAGGGGTGGTCAGCCATTGTTATTGTACTGAGACCAGAGGCTCACGGGAGCAATTCGGCTCCTGTTAATTCTCTTGGACGAAGTGTTATGGAAGATCAGAGTAGTGATCTGCCATCATCAACACGCTGTCATCAATTTCAAGGGAAGTGTCTTTCCGAAACCTGTTTATCTTTCATTTATGGCCATTAATGTCAGTAGGTATAGGGTGTATGCCGGTTAGAGCACGAGATCGCCTCATACTAAAGGTAATTAAGCCCAGGTCTTTATGGTTCCTTGTACAGTGTTTTCTCTGATATAGCTGTCATATATTAGGATTCTGGCTTTACAGCTAGCGCCCTTTTGACAGGTCAAGACGAGGAAGCAAGACTTTGTGCATCAGTTACTGGCTGTTGGAAACTGCCTGAAAATAGGATAATTTGGTGTCTACATCCTGGTTATACCTGGTGGACTAAGGCCTGCTGTACAATAAGATAAGGAACCTTCTCAATGTATAATATGTAGTCTAATACTGTAGTTTGATTGGCTGCATATATATAAATTTAATATAAACCCCCCTAATGTGTAGAGGATCGATTTGTGAGATTATGAGATTATTGCAGAAATACAGTCCACTTATCATCATACAATTGCTATCGAAGTATACAAATTAACGTAAATATAAATTCATATAAATTAAATAAATATAAATCTCACAGGTCGGTTCCCCCAATATTTGGACCTTCAGAACCGGAATATTTGGTCCTTTGAACCCATATTTGGTCATCTTAGTACCGGATGAACCAGTTAACCAGTGGATTCATTAAATATACTAGTGCAGTGTGATTTAAACAAAGGCCAGCAGTCAAAGATGGCGGCGTTGCCTCAAGCGAGTTCACGAGCCCGCTCAGTTCAGATCAGCCTCGTCAGCAGTTTCATGCACACCCACAGATTTGGTGGCGTGTTATTCTGTGAAATGACAGCGCTAATATTGAAGCCAGCCAAAATAGTGGCTGTGGTTTCGCGAAATTGTTCACGGATTTCGTGGTGTTAAATTTCGCGAGAGATTATCTACGAATTTTGTGGACTTTATTTCGCGAGGTCACTAATAATATTTAATACTTCTTGATAATATTAGAAGTTTTATAGAGGCTAATTAAGAGGCTATTATCAATAATTGTGTATATTATTTCTCCAAAATAGAGAATTATTTAATATAAATTGCACTAGTGTTCTCAATATAATATTTACTAATTGCCAACCCACAACAGGGTAGGATATTACCATTGACTAGTTGAACTATTTATTGTTCATCCTAGTCCCATTATTACCATAGTCAGTTGTACTATGTTGAACAACCTAGCACCATTAATGAATGGTCCAGACCCTTTTTTGGGTGTAATTTTTATCAACTCGAGTTGAGTTGTATATATAATAAATTACTTATGATCATTACACCTTTGAGTGATTAATTAGTGTCTATACCATCTTAGGGTGATATAGAAGAGCTAACCTAAATGTACTTCCATGACACTAGTTTATCACTCAAATCATTAGTGTGTATGATTGCATATATATAATGTGTATTAATTTTAAGTGCTAACCTCTAGTAGAGGTAGGATTATCGCCTAGTGAGTGCAGAATTATACCTAGGCTACCATTAGAGCTTGTTCAGCATTATGAGCAGCCCAAGTACAAGCCCCACAAGGCTTCACCAACTAGCCAGTATGGATAATGCATGGAGAATGAAAAGAACCCTTGCAGGTCTTAAAGGCCACTTAACAAGACAGATCAAGAAATGTGAAGACTTGTCACAACAATCTCAAGTTGATTATGCTGACCTGGAAAGCTATTATCAAGCAGCTGCAGGTAAATTTGAGCAAATCAAATGCCAAATAGCAACATATGTGGCTGAACTTGCCAACACCAATTTATCAGAAACAGAAATAGACGACATTATGGTTGATCTTGCGAATTATGAAGATCACACTCAGACCACGTTACAGCCTTATGTCAAATTAATTGCCCAGAACAAGGCAACAGCAACAACAACAACAGTTGCATCTAATACGAATCAAGCAGAAGCTCGACTCCCTCCAATTAATTTACCCACTTTCTCAGGAAAAGATGAGGAAGATTGGGACGAATTTTGGAACAAATTCGTTGACCTTGTAGACTCAAAACAATCTTTACCAAAGAGTAGTAAATTCTCTTATTTGCAAAGCCAATTATCAGGTGAGGCTAAAACAGTAGTATCCCATCTGAGATTAACTAATGACGGCTATGATCTGGCAGTAAAACTCCTCAAGGATAATTATGCTGATCCAGAAGTAAGAACATCACATTTAGTTCATGAGCTGTTGCATTTACCCCCACCGGAGGCTTCAGCTGATTCACTCCAAGTCTTCAAGCTGGAGGTAGAATCATTGATCAATGCCCTCAGCCTGACAGCAGATACAAACGGGGCTGAGTGGGTCTTGAAAATAATTGTCCAGGAGAAAATACCTAGGGACATATTGAGACAAATGAGTGCTCATTACAATAAAAGCATCTTATCCATGAATGAAATATCTGAAGGTTTAAAGTCAGTAGTTCATCAATTACGAACACATGACAAATTAAAACCACCAAGTAAACCCTCAGAAACCAATAATAGTAAACCACAGAGTACCAAAGGTACTCCAAATCAATCTAGACAATATAATTCAACACCAAAGTGGAACAGTAGCAGTGTGGGCGTATATGCAGTGGGACCCTCCAAGCCTATAGTTACTGTGTCACCCAAGAATATAACACCAAAGGGTACTGGAAGCTATGGAACATGTTTGTTCTGCAATGAGAAACATTCAATGTACCACTGCTCTAATTTTCCTGATAGTGACGCCCGTGTTGAGCGACTCAAAGATTTGCAACATTGCACGAGGTGCCTCAGGAAACATAACATCAAGGACTGTGAGACCCAATTACACACCTGTAATAGGTGTAACAAAGGTCAGCACCATGCAGCATTGTGCAGAGACACCAAAACAACGTCTCCAAACCCCAAGGTGGAAGATAGCATTCCCACCACAGTACAGTACTGCAAGGTGCAACAAACAAAGAGTGTCCAATCGGCAAAGTCTAAAGGTAATACGACTTTGCCTACTGCCCAAATTACCATCCTGAATAAGAGGGCCAAGGTCCATACCCGTGGGTTGTTTGACCAAGGGTCCCAGAGAACATATATCACTAAAAAGCTGGCAGATGAACTACAATTAAGGCCTGTAGCCCAGATGTCATTCAATATCTCAGGTTTTGTAACAGATACAGGACCTCAAGTCTACCAGGTGGTACAACCATCAGTACGTTTAGGCAGGTACGTCTGTCGAGTACAAGCCATTGTGGTGGACAAAATACCAGTAGACCTACAAGTTCAAGGTCTGAGTGCAACAGCCAAATTCCTGAGAAATAGAGGAATAAAATTGGTAGATAATATTAAGTCTGATCACCTCACCGACTTCGGTCTCCTTGTTAGGACAGACTATTGCCATCGATTCATCGGTAGCCCTACTAAATATCAGGGCATAACCATGTTAAAATCTGCAGGAGGTAAATTACTCTCAGGCCCAGTATCAAGCCTGGGGAGACCTATGACTGCAGATAAACAATACTAGTAGAAATCTAAATTTGTCAGCTGATTATATTTCTCCAGTAGCATTATACTAAGGAGATTACAGCTGACTATACCAACAGAGGTTGATGTTAGTATCATCATTTAAAGCTGAAGATGAGTTCATGAGGCCTCAGTGGCAAATCAGTGAACAGTAGCCTAACTAGCTACAAGTCACTGCGACCAATGTCACTGAACCCACTGCAGTCTCAGAACCATACTTTACTTTAATGATGAGCTATTCAATCTTCTGAATCAATTAACTAAATTAAACCCCAATAAATCTGATGACTGATTTGATACATTTATTATTTAATCAAGATGTATTCCATGGGCCTCAGTGTTTATATATCAGTGACCAGTTACCTGAACAAACTTCAAGTTATATCTAATGTCACTGATCTCACTGCAGTCCCTGAATCATACTTGACTGTAGTACTTGATCACATTCAGTCTTCTGGGTTAAATAATATGTAATTAGGCTTGAATTTTAGCCTTTCAAGAGTTAACAGGGAAATGAAATCGCATTAGACTTCTAACCCCTGCAACTCTAGTACGGGACATCCGTCCTGTACGAACAGACGCACAAATGTGTGATTACTAACTACTAACATCAAATTAATCTAATAATTCGAAGGAGGAGTATCGGTGTTCGTCTGTTCTAAAGAGGACTTCGACCCGTGAGCAGCCCCCTGGGGAATTATGTCGGAAAATCCAACACCATTTAATAATATCATACAGACATAATATTGCTGCTGTATTGTATAAACAAGTTACCCATAGAAAATGTAATTTGTAGTGGAATTTCCGTCTATAGAAAACGGGATATCATTACCACATACTATTATAAATTCACCACCTATTATGGTGGGAATTATTCTTAAATACAATAGTCTTTGGACTTTACCATCATAAAAACATCTCATATAAATTAACTTAATTATCAGAATTAAAATAGAGTATATGTGACCCTTCTATCACTTACTGTCATCTGGACAATGTAGGCCAGAAGAGTCAGTGAGGAGGGGTGGTCAGCCATTGTTATTGTACTGAGACCAGAGGCTCACGGGAGCAATTCGGCTCCTGTTAATTCTCTTGGACGAAGTGTTATGGAAGATCAGAGTAGTGATCTGCCATCATCAACATGTTGTCATCAATTTCAAGGGAAGTGTCTTTCCGAAACCCGTTTATCTTTCATTTATGGCCATTAATGTCAGTAGGTATAGGGTGGGCCGGTTAGAGCACGAGATCGCCTCATACTAAAGGTAATTAAGCCCAGGTCTTTATGGTTCCTTGTACAGTGTTTTCTCTGATATAGCTGTCATATATTAGGATTCTGGCTTTACAGCTAGCGCCCTTTTGACAGGTCAAGATGAGGAAGCAAGACTTTGTGCATCAGTTACTGGATGTTGGAAACTGCCTCAAAATAGGATAATTTGGTGTCTACATCCTGGTTATACCTGGTGGACTAAGGCCTGCTGTACAATAAGATAAGGAACCTTCTCAATGTATAATATGTAGTCTAATACTGTAGTTTGATTGGCTGCATATATATAAATTTAATATAAAGCCCCCTAATGTGTAGAGGATCGATTTGTGAGATTATGAGATTATTGCAGAAATACAGTCCACTTATCATCAAACAAATTGCTATCGAAGTATATAAATTAACATAAATATAAATTCATATAAATTAAATAAATATAAATCTCACAGGTCGGTTCCCACATGGTCCACCACCGCCCACATGAGGAGTATGGTCCACCACTGCCCACAGGATGGGTATGGTCCACAACCGCCCACAGGATGGGTATGGGTTCACTACCTCCCACAGGATGGGTCTGGGGTCCACTACCGCCCACAGGATGGGGTATGGGATCCACTACAGCCCACAGGATGGGTATGGGGTCCACTACCGCCTACAGGATGGGTATGGGGTCCAATACCGCTAACAGGATGGGTATGGGGTCCACTACCGCCCACAAGATGGGTATGTGGTCCACTACCATCCACAGGATGGGTATGGGGTCCACTACCGCCCACAAGATGGGTATGTGGTCCACTACCGCCCACAGGATGGGTATGGGGTCCACTACCGCCCACAAGATGGGTATGTGGTCCACTACCGCCCACAGGATGGGTATGGGGTCCACTACCGCCCACAGGATGGGTATGGGGTCCACTACCGCCCACAGGATGGGTATGGGGTCCACTACAGCCCACATGATGGGTATGAGAATTCACAATAAGTGAACTAAACTAAGCTAAATTTAATATATCCAAACTTGAGTTGATTATTTTCGTATAAATTTGTTGTGCCATTGGATTCATTTCCCACTTATAATCGGGAATTCCGGGCTCGAATCCCGATTAGACATGATTGGACACGTTTCAGATCAGCACCTAATGTCTCTGTTCACCTGGTACTTAATAGGTATCCAGGAGTTAGGCAACTGTTGCGGGATTGCATCCTGGAGAGGGAATCTGTATTTCGACCTGGGGAGGGGGGGACCTCGATATAAGCCTATTGTTTACATATTCACAGGCTGCCTGTCCCGACTAAAAGAATTATGACTTGCAACATTTCTGCCACATTTAGTTACGGGTAGTCAATGTATGCTTCACATATCCACGTGAGAATCCCTTCAGAGAAGCTCAGCTCCTAGAGTCTCCAGGGTTATTACACGTGAATTGATCAATACATTCACAATATTCCTGTTGTCGAGAAGTTTCCTCTGTGTTGCCCCACAATCACTGAGGTGTTTCTAGGAAGAACATTATGCTGTCAATGAATCTAAATGATAGTGGTAATTTACCTCCAATCACATTCTCTTATACCTATAAGATAATTCAGTCACCAACCAGCAAAGTTTGTCATTTGAACTTGTGCATTCCTTTACTGTAACACGTTATTGGAAAGTCTTGATTGACACTTAAAGTGGTGTCAGTCCCATTTTTTTAGGGTATGTAGTGTAAATAAATACTATTGTTAACGAAATTCCTTGCTCTTAACACAAATCTTTGTAGTACCTTCTGAACTAAGCTCACTGATGTTCTTTACATTCAAGCCATATTTGCCTTATGCAAATAAATGCTGGAGTCGAGCCCACATTTGATGGAAGGTAAGGTAATTATGAAAATAAAGCTCTAAGCCAGCGTGACTATCAAGAAGTTCGAAAGGATATTAGGACAAGGATCTGGAATATTAAGATGGAGTGAAGGAATGGTGCCCAACCACTTGGACCATCCAAGACCGAACTTTGATCTGCAAGAATTGAGGCCGTCACTAAACCAGGCAGTCCAAGTGGTTGGGCAGTGATAGAAATTGGGGCTCAGGTTTATAGAAATTTCCATTTACGTTGATTCCTGAGTCACTAAAATGATTGCTGAACAATGTTGATCAATATGCTTGTAGCAAGACTTGCTCTTTAGTTGAGCCCGTCATAAAGAAGTACAAGACTTAACATCTAAAGCTGAAGTATAAGGATTGACATCTAAAGCTCGACGTACCATTGCTTTGTTATCAGCAGCAAGGAGTGGTCTGATCCCAATAAATTACATGTAGAGTTGTGGTAGCTACTTACAAGTGATATCTAAATTTTGGTTTGTTCAAAAGTGATATTTGACCTAGGGAGCTTAAATCGATAGGTAAACAAACAAAACAATTTTATATGAGGCTTAGACCCTCCCCATAACACCGGTTCCTTTCCCTACCACCCACCCCTTTCCCTTGAGATTGTGTGTTATGGGAATCTAGAAACTGAGATGTTTTAAGAGGTTAATGAAGACAGTAAAAAAAATAAGATCTTACGTAGAAGACAAGAGTGTCGGTGTTGTCATGGGTGAGGTCCATGTAGTGGTGGAGGATCTGCCTGTAGACGTGGGAGTTGGTGGCCACTGTCATGGGGTACCAAGTCTGCGCCAGCAGCGTCTGCAACAATTTAATCATTGTTAATTCACACTTCTTTAAACTTAGTTATTTGAGAAATAACTCTACGATTAATATATTATTTTCACAACATGTATCCTTACGTTATGACCTCGTTTACATACGAAATTACGTAATTCAAACAAATTTTGTTTGAACCTAACACGATGATTCTGTCGTAGAGTACCAGTCTGCCGTTTACAGTGAGAGCCAAAGGCTGAACAATAAAACGAACAGCTTTAAACAGTCACTTCTCTGACAAGGACTCCAGAAGTAGAACAATGCTGAAACAAGTCCTTATATGTAAACCTAACATTTTCCATAGATTTCAACATACTTGTAAGCTCTCAGTCACTTACTGGGAATCACTTGCGAAAACCTTATTTAAAAACTAATATTTGAATGTTTATATTTATATAAAAAACTAGCTGTACCCGGCCACGCGTTGCTGTGGCTCAGTAACGCATGTGTGTTGCTGAGCCACAGCAACCTTCCCCTGTCTCCCAGTCATCCCTGCCATTCCCCCCCTCCCCTGTCGACTCGTCAACCTGACCATTCCTCACTCCCCCGTCCCTTTGTCCTCCCCACCAGCCCCACTGCAGCATCCCCTCATCCTCCCTGCCATTCACCCCTTCCCCATCCCCTCGTCCTCCCCCTCCCCTTTCCCCTTGTCCTCCCCACCATTCTCCATTCCCCTGTCTCTATCATCCCCACTGTCCCCCACTCCCGTTCCCTCGTCCTCCTCACCACTCCCTCGTCCTTATGCATTCCCAAATGATCTGATGTAATCATCAGAAAATTGAGAACATCAAATAATTTAATGTTCCCATCACAGAAATATATAATAAACAGTTAAAAAAATGAGATGAAAAACGAAAAAAAAAATAAAAATAAACTGAACTCACAAAATGAACGGTATGGTAAACCTAACAGCTATATTCCAATGCAATGTCACACAAAATAAATAAATCAAAACGAAAATAAATCGAAATCTATGAAAATTCCATTTATCAATGAAATCGGAAACATTGAAATGGAATCGTAACATATTTAGTATAGTGTGTATTGCTCTTATGTGCAGCAGATGGCCCTGTTTAAAAAAACAACAACATATTTTTACCTGTCACAGGTGTGGCATCTATACGTATACTCACGAAATTAATGGTATGGTAAACAACACAGCTCAATTCCAGCTCAATGTCACATAAAATAATTAAATCAAAATGAAATATATCTAAATTTATGAAAATTCCATTTATCCATGCAATCGGAAACATTGAAATGGAACCGTAACATGTATAGTATAGCGTGTGTTGCTGTTACGTGCAACAGATGACACTGTTTAAAAAAAAAATGTTTTTACCTGTCACAGGTGTGGCATCCGTATAGTAAGTATATAAAAACATGCACGTATTTGAATGGAATGTTGTGTCAAAATTTCAAAGCAATCAGTGAAGAACTTTCGGAGATTGCAGCGAGTGTTGCTCTTATGTCCAACAGATGGTGCTGCTTTTAAAAAAAAAAAAAATGTTTTTTCCTGTCACAGGTGAGACATATATATAGTAGGTATGTACACGTGCCTAGTCGAATGTAACGTTGTGTCAAAATTTCAAAGCAATCGGTAAAGAGATTACGAAGATTTCCCTCACATGAAAAACACAGTTTAAAAAAAAAAAAATGTTTTTTTCCCATCACAGACGTGATACATCCGTCCAATTCGCATCCTCTTGGATGCGAATGGAACGTTGGGTGAAAATTTCCAAGCAATCGGTGAAGAACTTTCGGACATTAGCGATTTTGAAAAAAATCGAACATATACATTTTTATTTATATAGATTAGGTAATAAGCTATAGCTCCTTGATGTCATGTGGACGATACTCACTTCATGTATGTAAACACTGTTCTGTATCTGCTAATTTAAGCTTGAGAATACCAATTATGTCCCAAAAAGGACAAGATTTTGCACCACATCTAACTAGAGCGTGAGATATTTATGAATCCATATACAGTAACGAAAACGCTACGCGTACTAGTGGCTGTACAGTAATTCACGAAGCCCGTCCTCCTAAGGTTTTTTAACGAAAAGAAACTGTCGTGGTAACGTCCCCGATCCTAATCTTCTAGAGGGCCCAAGACAGAAAGCGGAACAGTATGTCAATTTCGCGAGCCGCTTCCATTGTCTAGTACAACAATAATTGGCATTAGGTAGAGTATACTTCAAAATGCGACGTTCTATTAGGAGGATGGGTTGATTCACGAGAGGTATATTTATGCCCCGGGGTCCAAGAGTCTCACATGCTCTGAGGACAAATGTGCACTGATGAATATTGGCCCCAACAGAGCAGATTTTGAGTCTGCTGGACTATAAGTGATCTGTTAAATGGGTAAGCAAAAACAAAGGAGATGGGCTCGGATACGATGTTTTATCACAAGCGGAAGAAGAATTTCTTGACACCTGGTACCGGACTCCTTATACGGCATGTGACAGAACTCGTACCAGGTGACAGCATTCTAGATGTTGTGCTGCTGACAAGAGAGGAGGGCATGATCGATCCAATACAGGTAGGGGAAATAGCTCGCCCCTTCGTTTGATCACAATATTCAAACACAGATTACAATTATAGAAATCCATATAGAGGTCCACGATAATGACTATCTAGACTACCTGCGAGTAGGCTTTCAAGGAGTGAGAGAGGAATTGCAAAATACCTCCTGAAGGGATTTAATAACTTATCAAGGCATGGACGTATATATTTCAAAATGCTAATCACTGAATTTATTAAAAATATGTTCTTAGAAAGAGAAAGGAAATTAAGATAACTAGACAAATGACACATACATTAAGAAAGGTCTAATAACTAAGTGCAACCTCTAGAACAGGCATCAGTCCACAAAAATATAACATAGGTTATGAGATATACAGAAGGACTTTAGATTCAGTCTCCGAGGAAATCAGTTCAACCAAAAAAACTACGAATGAAAACTTCCTTAAAATATAGAGTAAGATTCAATCTTTCTATGCCTATATAAGGAGTAAAACCGAAATAAAAGAATCGGAAGGACCCTTAAAAGATGAGACCCTTACAAGATATAATTGACGATAAATGGGCAACCAAAACTCTGAATGAACACTTTACATCAGAGCCCACACTTGAGATGCTAGACATCTCAATACCCACACAAAGGTTGGAAGAATGTGAAGAGAACGGATTAAGGAATTTCTATAACTTTGAGACTGTGATATTTCTATAATAAGGAAGAAAATTGACAAACTTAAAATGATTCAAAAGCTTCAGGTCTGGACGGAATTCATTCCAAAGTCGTAAAGAAACTTGAAGATCAGTTGTCCCAGAGCCAAGGGGTAGACCAGGTCAAGATGTGTCCCTCCTGCCTGACATAGACCTTAGTCCTAAGGTCTAACCTTTAAAGAGCCAAATACGTTTGAGTTCAGCTGCAGCCGTACTAAGTGTGCAGCGCCCCTCCTACCAACTGTGGTAGGACGTGGATCGCTGGATTGGCCAGAAATTAAGGCAGACATTACATTTGTGGCGATATTCAGGGTTCCTAACAGAAACAGTTTGAGGACGGGGGGTCGTCCCACCAGTACTAGCCTTCAGGCGCCACTCATGCGTAACATAGTCCTTGTGCCCACCCTACTCAAGGTCACAGTTTGTGTGTATGACTGGTGTGTTTACACAAGGGACACCCTCCACTGTACAGCGCCCCAACACTACTTGTGAAAACTGCCTTGAAGGTGTCTATTTGTGTATGTGTGTGTGTGTGTAAGATAGAGTGCAGTGTTGAAGACATACCACCTAAGAACACATATGAAATGAGCAGCAGCAAAAAGAGGGAGATCACCAGAAGTCAGAAGATAATACAACATCAACAGCAAGTGAGCATGGAGAGTGTGCTCGAGCACCATACCAACCCTTAGCATTGGTTCGGCTCCCCACAGCAGGGGGTGTGGTTCTCCGCCCAGGGCCCCCTCAACATGGGTGTGGGTCTCCCAACCCGTTCTCGCAAATTCGTAAAGTCAATATTGACTTATTAACTACGTGCTTAGGTGATATACTAAACATAATAGATACCACTAAAAAGATTCATAGAAAACACCGACCTTACCTAACCTTGTTAGTATCTTAAGATAAGCATGTTATTGCTTCGTAATTACAATTATTACTTAACCTATACCTATTATAGGTTAGGTAATAATTGCAATTACGAAGCAATAAGATGCTTATCTTAAGATACTAACAAGGTTAGGTAAGGTCGGTGTTTTCTGTGAATCTTTTTAAGGGTATCTATTATGTTAAGTATGTCACCTATGCACATATTTAATAAGTCAATATTGACTTATTAAATTTGCGAGAACGGGTTGGGGTCTCCACACGGGGCCCTCCAGCAGGGGTGTGGTTCTCCGCCCAGGGCCCCCTCAACATGGGTGTGGGTCTCCACACGGGGCCCTCCAACAATATTGGTATTGGTGAGTCTATAACAAAGGATGACGAGGTCTTCCATCAATTCAAAAGCAGAGGAAGTATGAGACAGCACACGGTGAGATGACAGAATGAACATATTCAGCAGCGGCACGACAAGACAAAGATGGTGAGTGGCACACCCTAATCTTTCCCGTAATTGTCATTGCACGAGTGCAGGAGGACAGGCCCTGCGGTTTTTCACAGAGACCAGTCATGAGTATCCCACAGACAAGACAAACTAAAATTATAATCAAGAACTACAGCATTCATGTTGCAGTGGAGTTTCTCGATGACTATTGTGACGGTGTCCCCTCCAGTTTCTCCCATATGCCAGCTGTAAGAGTCATATCAGCTTATCTGCAGGTTCTCTGAGGAGCAGGGAACCTTTTTGAGGTACGAGGCTTCCAGAATGGTTGCTTATTTGAGGAGAAATTTGCATTTGTAAATTTGCAGGGAAGTGGAAAAGTCACGCCATGGGTACAATAAAATGGCGCCGCCTGGCCTGCAAATCCACCATTTTGTGTACGACACCCTCTGGTCGGTGATTGGCTGGTTGAGGTCACATGACTTCATTGACCAATCAGAGCCCGCCCCTGGGTCTGTGACGTCACCGAGAGACCTGGCCCCCCCCCCCCGCCTGCAGAGCACCAGGCGCGTACTTGGCGCTTCGTTGAGAGCAGACGTGCGCCGATTGAGCTCTCGAGATCCGAGGTTAAGGAGCTTTCTTAAGTGGATATACACAGCTTGACGAGTATATAGTGACTAACAAAGACTGCAGTACTTCAGGGAAGTGCGAGGAAGCCTAATTCAGCGGTGTAAGGGCGCCGTGGACCGTGAGCTGATTAGTCTTGGAGAAGTCGAGAGATGTTACGACAGCGGGAGGAGTGAGTGACTCGCCGTCAGTGGAACTCCAAAGCATTCAGAGCTATTGTGATTGGATCACGCCCACTATGAACTCAGAAGGGAGAAAGTGCATCCTGATCCTTGAGTGTGGTCTCAGTGAAGGAGTGCTTGATGGAACGACGCATGCAGTGACGACTGGACGAGCCAACGCCCAGGAACTTCACTCAGGGAATGAGCACGGAGATGACGAGGATCTTCACGACGTCTATGGATTGGTGAGGCTTCTGGAACGCTGAGGAACAACGCGAGGAATGGAGTACCCAGGGAACGGCGACTGGAGCCTAGGCGTCTGAGGACAGGATATGTTAAGGTAGATCAATTTTCCCTCCCATATTTCCCTTGGTTGTTAGGCAAGATAGGCCTATTATTATGCTTCGGCATTTATTGGAGTGCATATAAGTCATAGGAGTAAATTAGGCTGTGGGATAGCACGTAAATATTATTCTACTGATTGGTGAAGACAGCGTGTGGCCGGCCCGTGGAGGAATGAGGAGCGACGCTGACGAAGCCGCCCCAGTGAAGGGGGCCAGTGATCCCTTTAATTCATCAGCTGATGCTAGCTGCTGGCGGCCACCAGAGGAGCACTGCTGTCACCATTATTATTATTATTTCCTTAAACCCATACATGTATCTCATGTGTTGTAGTTTACTTTGAGTAAACTTTTAGTTGCTTTATCACTGCTTTTAATATAACCTCCATCTCATTGAGCTTTGTGATTAATAACATAATTATACTGTACTGTTACTGGCATGACATAGAGAAAGACCCTGTGTTGGCAACACGACATGAGATTTGAACACTGGTACTGGCATTCCCTAATGAGTAACCCTGAGATGGCAACATGACTGTACATTTGAATTCTAGTATTGGCGGTATATAGTACGGTCCTAGGCTGCTGTAAATATATTATATTCGAACTAACGCCGTTGCTGGGACGCAGAGAGAATTACCCAGCTGGTGACCAGGAAGGAAGAGGTGGAAGTGAGGCTACGGCCGGAAGTCCGGCAAATTCTCTGCACGCATAGGTGGGCAGGGCAGGCCCGGTGGGGGAGTCACATACTGCAGGATTGAGTTTAGTAGTGTTGGCTGGGCCTTCTCCTCTCCCCCTTGGGTCCAAGGTCAAGTGGTGACCAGTCATGAGGCATCACTAGGAGAGCTCCCTGGGGTGATATGTAATTGTGGGAACCGACCTGTGAGATTTATATTTATTTAATTTATATGAATTTATATTTACGTTAATTTATATACTTCGATAGCAATTTGTATAATGATAAGTGGACTGTATTTCTGCAATAATCTCATAATCTCACAAATCGATCCTCTACACATTAGGGGGGTTTATTAAATTTATATATATGCAGCCAATCAAACTACAGTATTAGACTACATACATTGAAGAGGTTCCTTATCTTATTTGTACAGCAGGTATAACCAGGATGTAGACACCACATTTTCCCTCTTTGAGGTAGCTTCCATCACCCTGGTAACTGATGCACAAAGCATGCTTCCTCGTCTTGACCTGTTAAAAGGGCGCTAGCTGTAAAGCCAGAATCCTATATATGACAGGTATATCAGAGAAACACTGTACATGGAACAATGAAGACCTGGCTTAATTACCTTTAGTTTGAGGCTACCACGTGCTCTAACCGGATCACCCTATATAATGACATTAATGGCCATAAATGAAAGATACATGGGTTTCGGAAGAACACTTAACTTGATTTGTTGACAGCGTGTTGATAATGGTACACCTTTGGTTTCCATAACACTTCGTCCAAGTAAAATTAACAGGAGCCGAATTTGCTCCCGTGAGCCTCTGGTCTAGTATAAACAATGGCTGCCCCTCCTTCCTCACTCCTGATGCCTGGCTTACATTGTCCAGATGACAGAAAGTGATAGAAGGGTCACATTTACTCTACTTTAATATTCATAATTAAGTTAATTTATATGAGATGTTTTATGATGGTAAAGTCCAAAGACTAATGTATTTAAGAATAATTCCCACCATAATAGGTGGAGAATATAATAGTATGTGGTGATGATATCCCGTTTTCTTTAGACGGTAATTCCACTACAAGTTACGTTTTCTATGGGTTAACTTGTTTATGCAACACAGCTATTATCTGTATGATTATTAAATGGTGTTGGATTTTCCGACATAATTCCCCAGGGGGCTGCTCACGGGTCGAAGTCCTCTTTAGAACAGATGAACACCGATACTCCTCCTTCGAATTATTAGATTAATTTGATGTTAGTAGTTAGTAATCACACATTTGTGCGTCTGTTCGTACAGGACGGATGTCCCGTACTAGAGTTGCAGGGGTTAGAAGTCTAATGCGATTTCATTTCCCTGTCAACTCTTGAAAGGCTAATATTCAAGCCTAATTACATATTATTTAACCCAGAAGACTGGATGTGATCAAGTACTACAGTCAAGTATGATTCAGGGACTGCAGTGAGATCAGTGACATTAGATATAACTTGAAGTTTGTTCAGGTAACTGGTCACTGATATATAAACACTGAGGCCCATGGAATACATCTTGATTAAATAATAAATGTATCAAATCAGTCATCAGATTTATTGGGGTTTAATTTAGTTAATTGATTCAGAAGATTGAATAGCTCATCATTAAAGTAAAGTATGGTTCTGAGACTGCAGTGGGTTCAGTGACATTGGTCGCAGTGACTTGTAGCTGTTTTAGGCTACTGTTCACTGATTTGCCACTGAGGCCTCATGAACTCATCTCCAGCTTCAAATGATGATACTAACATCAACCTCTGTTGGTATAGTCAGCTGTTATCTCCTTAGTAAAATGCTACTGGAGAAATATAATCAGCTGACAAATTTAGATTTCTATTGGTATTGTTTATCTGCAGGCATAGGTCTCCTCAGGCTTGATACTGGGCCTGAGAGTAATTTACCTCCTGCAGAGTTTAACATGGTTATATCCTGATATTTAGTAGGGCTACCGATGAATTGATGGCAATAGTCTGTCCCTACAAGGAGACCGAAGTCAGTGAGGCGATCAGACTTAATATTATCTGCCAATTTTATTCCTCTATTTCTCAGGAATTTGGCTGTTGCTCTCAGACCTTGAACTTGTAGGTCTACTGGTATTTTGTCCACCACAATGGCTTGTACTCTACAGACGTACCTGCCTAAACGTACTTATGGTTGTACCACCTGGTAGACTTGAGGTCCTGCATCTGTTACAAACCCTGAGATATTGAATGATATCTGGGCTACAGGCCTTAATTGTAATTCATCTGCCAGCTTTTTAGTGACATATGTTCTCTGGGATCCTTGGTCAAACAACCCACGGGTATGGACCTTGGCCCTCTTATTCAGGATGGTAACTTGGGCAGTAGGCAAAGTCGTATTACCTTTAGACTTTGCCGATTGGACACTCTTTGTTTGTTGCACCTTGCAGTACTGTACTGTGGTGGGAATGCTATCTTCCACCTTGGGTCTTGAATACGTTAATTTCGTATATTTGCACAGTGCTGCATGGTGCCTACCTCTTCTACACCTGTTGCAGGTGTTGAATTGGGTATCACAATAGTCTATGTTGTGTGACTTGAGACACCTTGAACATCTCCCTAATTCCTGGAGTCGCTCAATACGAGTGTCTCTGGTTGGATAATTAGCACAACAGTATGTTGAATGTTTCTTTTTGCAGAACATACATGTCCCCCAGCCTACTGCACGTTTGGAAGTTACCGGTTTGGGTGAACTAGTAACAGTAGGCTTGGAGGATGCTGCTGCGTTGTCAGATTTTCTGCAACTTGATGTTAGAGTAATTGGTTGATGTTTATTTGGGGTAGTTGTTTTACCCTTTAATTGACTATTATTTTCTATTTCTGAAGGCTTGCAAGAGGTTTTAACTTCCTCATTTGCTCGTCGTTTGTTTATGATGGAATGTAAACCTTCAGCGATGTCCTGTACTGTCAGGATGGTGTTATGTTGATGTGCATATAATTCATCTAGTATATCGCTGGACAATTTTCGTTGAAGAACTACTTTGGTCATCCATTCACTAGTAGTTATATCAACCTTAAGACTGAATGTTCTTAGTAGTGACTCAAACTCCATGCTGAAGGATTGTAATGAGTCAGCAGTCTGATCAGGTTGAGGTAAATCCAGCAATTGTAGTTCTAGATGTATGACAGTTTTCTCATTGCCAGCATTATTCCTAGGAAGCTGGACTGGGAAATTAGTGCTGTTGCTATTTTCATTTACATTTTCTACTTCTGGTTCAGCTTCACCTCTAGTTTGGAGGCATGTTAACTTAGTAGCTTCAGGTATTGGGTTTTCAGAATCCACAGAGACTGTGGATAAATTGTCTGAGAACTGCTTAATTTCTGGTGGTATATTATTGGGTGAAGCTGTAGTGGGTGAAGCTTTATCCTTGTTGATTAAAGGATCTAATCTGGCTTGACATTTATTCTCAAAAAGATCCAGATCATCCATACCATTATCTACTTTATTTGGTGTACTTGCTATTTGTTCTGATTCAATTATCCTGTGTAAATGTTCCAACCTGGCTTGAGTTTCTTCTTCATATTGTGCTAGGTCAGACAGGAATGGTTCCAAATCTTCAACTACTATGTCGTCGTCGTGGACCTGATTTTGGTAAGATTTCCTATTTGCTTTCAATATATGCAATTGGGTTTGAATCTGTAATAGTGGTATTTTCAACCGACGATAATTAATTACAGGCACATATAGCAACTGTTCATATTGGTTGAGATCTCTTGTCAGTTGACGTTTACTTGCTACTAAAGCACGCTTTGCTTTCTGTGGATTAGTCATGGTGACTTGTTAATTGGGCACCACTGGCTCATAAATTGTGAGCAAGTACTGATGGTAGCCTAGGATAAATTCTGCACTCACTAGGCGATAATCCTACCTCTACTAGAGGTTAGCACTTAAAATTAATACACATTATATATATACAATCATACACACTTATGATTTGAGTGATAAACCAGTGTCACTGGAAGTACCTTTAGGTTAGCTCTTCTATATCACCCTAGGATGGTAGAGACACAAATTAATCACTCAAAGGTGTAATGACCATAAGTAAATTATTATATATACAACTCAACTCGAGTTGATAAAAATTACACCCAAAATAGGGTCTGGACCATTCATTAATGGTGCTAGGTTGTTGAATATAGTACAACTGAATATGGTAATAATGGGACTAGGATGAGCAATAATAGTTCAACTAGTCAATGGTAATTTCCTACCCTGTTGTGGGTTGGCAATTAGTAAATATTATACTGTGATCACTAGTGCAATATATATTAAATAATTCTCTATTTTGGAGAAATAATATACACAATTATTGATAATAGCCTCTTAATTAGCCTCTATGAAACTTCTAATAATATCTAGAAGTATTAAATATTATTAGTGACCTCGCGAAATAAACTCCACAAAATTCGTAGATAATCTCTCGTGAAATTTAACACCACGAAATCCGTGAACAATCTCGCGACACAGTCACTAATTTGGCTGGCTTCAATATTAGCGCTGTCATTTCACAGAATAACACGCCACCAAATATCTGTGGGTGTGCATGAAACCGCTGACTAAGGCTTAACTGGGCTGAGGGAGGCTCCTGAGCTCCCTCGAGGCTACGCTGCCGTCTTTGACTGCTGGCTTTTGTTTAAATCACACTGCACTAGTATATTTAATGAATCCACTGGTTAACTGGTTCATCCGGTACTAAGATGACCAAATGTGGGTTCAAAGGACCGAATAATCCGGTTCGAAGGACCAAATAATGTGGGAACCGACCTGTGAGATTTATATTTATTTAATTTATATGAATTTATATTTACGTTAATTTATATACTTCGATAGCAATTTGTATAATGATAAATGGACTGTATTTCTGCAATAATCTCATAATCTCACAAATCGATCCTCTACACATTAGGGGGTTTATTAAATTTATATATATGCAGCCAATCAAACTACAGTATTAGACTACATACATTGAAGAGGTTCCTTATCTTATTTGTACAGCAGGTATAACCAGGATGTAGACACCACATTTTCCCTCTTTGAGGTAGCTTCCATGACCCTGGTAACTGATGCACAAAGCATGCTTCCTCGTCTTGACCTGTTAAAAGGGTGCTAGCTGTAAAGCCAGAATCCTATATATGACAGGTATATCAGAGAAACACTGTACATGGAACAATGAAGACCTGGCTTAATTACCTTTAGTTTGAGGCTACCACGTGCTCTAACCGGATCACCCTATATAATGACATTAATGGCCATAAATGAAAGATACATGGGTTTCGGAAGAACACTTAACTTGATTTGTTGACAGCGTGTTGATAATGGTACACCTTTGGTTTCCATAACACTTCGTCCAAGTAAAATTAACAGGAGCCGAATTTGCTCCCGTGAGCCTCTGGTCTAGTATAAACAATGGCTGCCCCTCCTTCCTCACTCCTGACGCCTGGCTTACATTGTCCAGATGACAGAAAGTGATAGAAGGGTCACATTTACTCTACTTTAATATTGATAATTAAGTTAATTTATATGAGATGTTTTATGATGGTAAAGTCCAAAGATTAATGTATTTAAGAATAATTCCCACCACAATAGGTGGTGAATATAATAGTATGTGGTGATGATATCCCGTTTTCTTTAGACGGTAATTCCACTACAAGTTACGTTTTCTATGGGTTAACTTGTTTATACAACACAGCTATTATCTGTATGATTATTAAATGGTGTCGGATTTTCCGACAGTAATACCCTAGTGAAGAGAGTGAAGTCCAATGGCATGATGTTATAGGATCGGTATCACGATCCCCCGCTGTTTAACTGTAACCTCATGTAACACAAGGGCAAGGTGAGCGGCGTGCGACACTATGAAGAAATTGGGCCAGGCACAACACTGGATGAGGGGGACTGCCCAGAAATCAAGCAATCGCAATGTAGAAGGCAGGCCTGCACCCAGTCATTAAAGTACCAGGCATGAGGGCATGCAAAGTGGAAAGGTATATTGGCAACCCATCTCTATGTGGCAACTGTCAACGGTGGGAACGTGGCAATGTGATTGCCCAATTAGGTGTGGGTGTTGCAGTGGCTCTCATGATACCAAAGAGTGTCTGCATAAGCTTGCACAGGGTGGTGGCATAATACCTAAGTGTGTCAATTGCGTGCTGCCCCCTTTTGCCTGGAACATATATTGCAACATGAGGCCTGATTGGCAGGGCTGAAGAACACTGACTCAAACTGCAGTTGGACCAGTGAACAGGGACGGGAATAGCTTCGTGAACAGTACTGCATCAAGTCAGGGTCCAGTCCAATACCCAGCCCAGGGTCAAACTTGCAGCAGGCCGACAACAGCCTGAAGTAGGAGTGGGGTGACCCACCACCACCCCACTCAGGTCCAACCAGTCCCCTTCCCTCTCACAAACCTTTCTTCTTCTTGAGAGTAGGTGCAGTTTGCATGAAGGGTTTACCCTATCGATGCCTGTACCAGGACAGATGTTGAGAGACGCATTGACGTTGAGGAGGATAAGAATGTCAAAAGAGCTAGTTACGGTGTGCCGTAGAGAGAGGAGCAGCGACTAAAACAAAGGTGGACGGTAGAGGGAGACATGCCACACCGTAGGGCGGGATCACGAGTACATGGTGTCAGCTGATCCATGGCGTAGCGTTGTGCGCAAGACGTCCACTAATATTTCTCTGGGAACTTGTATATCGGAAAGCGCAAGCAGTATGCTTCCAAAATCATCCACGTGTCAAAGGACACCCGTCCACCAGGCGGCGCCTTTGGCGGACACATCCTATCCGGTACCCTATAAACAAACTCCTTCACCCGTGGCACCCAGATAGTGGAAGAGCACCAAAGGATCGGAAGCACCCGGGCATCCCGATGAGGGTCCAACACCAGACCTTCACAGGTCACAACCTCAGCAGCCGGGACAAGGCATCCCCCAGACTGGGGCAACAAAGGATGAGGAATTGCAGGGGACGAAGGCGCGGCATCGACCCAACCACAGGGCACAGGAGGTGAGACCCCCCCTTCGCACATCTTTCCGCAGCACCATGATGAGGTCCCAATCATCAGAGCAACCCTTCCCCCCACAGTGGGGACCCAACAGCAGAAGGTGCAGGGGTTGGCACAGAAAGCAACTCGGAGCCCCTCACAGCCCCATCATCTACTGCGTGAGATGCCAGAGCACCATACTCCCCCACCTCCTCCCAAGGCACACCACAAAGGGAAGACACACTCCGAGCCCACCGCCAATGCTTCGAGACAGGCCGCACGACACCACTCCTATCAGGCCCCTCCACAGGAACGGCCACCATCTTCACATCTACATGGTCCACACCCACACTGTCCGAAGAGTCCACGGAGGCCACATCGCCCGCACTGTCCATATCATCCAGGGAAACAGCCTCAGAACACTGGCGCGCTCGTTTCTGCAAAGGAACGGAAGCATCAGAACGACAGTCGCCAACACACACAGGTACGGCAGGCACCTCCCCCTGCTGAAGGACCCCCCTCCAAAACAGAAGAATCCGCGTCCCCGAGAGCCGGGACCGCAACCACAGGCAGGGGCGGGACATGGACCTCCACTGGGACATCCTCCACTACACGCAGTGCAGGTGACGGCCCGACATCCACACACACCGGCTCAACAACCCCAGGGGCCACAGGAGTTACCAGACATGTTGCACAGGCCGGAGAACACACCTCAACAGGCGGAGCAGCAGACAGGCAATCGGGCGCCTCAGGCACAGTACCCACTCCAACCTCAGTACCATCCGAATGCAACAGGGGCGGAAAAAAATATGCACGAAAAATTTGCACCCTACCAGTTGCTCCCATGTCGCACGTTGCAGCCAAATGACCCTCGTTACCACACTTATAACAGGTGCGCGGTTGCCCCCGATACAGGCAGTGGAGGGTGTAACCCAACACAGACATCGACGATGGTACACTACACTTCAGGGACATCATCAGGGTGCGGGAGCCATCAAGTATACCAGAACAGTGCCCGGCAAGGACCTTGTTCCAACGATCACTCAACACTGTCCCAAACCATTCAAAACAGGAGAAGAGGAGTTCGTCCTGAAATTCGAAGGGGGTACCATGCACCGCCACATACGTCAAGGCGACACTAAGACTCACCACTTTAACAGAATCAGCGGTATCAGGGAGTGGGTAAACACGCCCCCCACAAACGCACCCACCTCTACCTCACTCAGTAACCCCAACCCTACATCATCACCCATACTCCCTAATCCCTCCCAGTCAACCAGCTCTCCTGCCTCCCTGCCGACCCTCCCTCCGACCCATCCAACCACTCCTGCCTCCCAGCTGACCCTCCCTCCGACTCATCCAACCACTCCTGCTTCCCAGCTGACCCTCCCTCCTTCCCAGCCAAGCATTTCCCCTCCTCACCCACCAACCAACACTTTATTCATTCCAGGCAACACAATCCCGCCCAATATGGAAGCAATGATTACCTGCATGATAAAAAATCACTCACTCATTTAAGAACTAATGAACAAACAAAATAAAGTTGAGAATACCCAGTGTACAATTCAGAAGAACCAGAAAGCCATACTCCAAATTCTGCAGAACCAGAGACCATCTCGGGAGAGTCTAGCAAGGTGCAGCTTGATGCATGGTGATACAACATGTGGAGACAATGCACATAACAGCAGACACAGTGAACACCTTGCCTCAGTGAACACATCAACACTAGTGAACACAACAACACTCGTGAGCACATCAACACCAGTATACACAACAACACCAGTGAGCACATCAACACTAGTGTACACAACACCATTGACCGCTGGCACCAATACACACAGTAACACCAACACATACAACACCACTAGTGCACACACACTCACCAGTAACAACACCGCACACAGCACATCTGATGACCAACAACCCTACCATGGATAACCACAGTGAAGAAAATTTCACTATCCTACAATTGAACTGCAATGGAGGTCACGGTAGACTTAATGACATCATACAATACGTTCGTGAACACCAAACTGACGTCTTAGTGCTACAGGAGACACAGTTGTTGCTGTTGTTGATTTAGGGGCGACGACGATCATGGGATCGGATGCGCCCTGGCGTACCCGTGAAGGGTTAATCGCAAAACCCGGAAAGGTGAAACGCGAAGTCTAATCGTGAAACGAGTGACGTCAGTCACTTGAAACTATTATGCCTTGCTGCAAATAAACGCAAATGGGCAGAGGATTGGGGAGCCCCAGGAGTCCCTCAGGGTGACAAGCACCAGCCCCGCCACACATAGAGAACGCTGGGTAGCAAAACCAAAGCTCAGCCCCCAACTATAACGCAAGTCATACAGTGTCCTCCGGCAGAGCAGCAGCCGGCTGCCCACCACGGCTGAGGGCACGCCAGGAGCCCACCAAGACCCACCAACTCCTGGCACCTCTCGGTCAAGCCGACCCCCAAACACCATCACTTCGCCGGGAGAACCAGCCAGACCACGTAAAAAAAATCTGTCAACAATCCCGTGACCCAAGGCGATATGTGCGCCAGGCGTGATGCAACCGGACCATTGAAGAAGAATGCCAAACGGCAGTAGCAAAGCCAAGATGCGAAAACAAAACATGATCCGGCGGCCCCCCAGGCGGAAGAGGTGTCCAGACGTCCCCTCGTCGTCAAGGTTGAACCAGGAACTCAGGAGACACTGGTGGGTGATGACTACAACCCAAGGTTCAGCGGTTATCACAAGTTCTCCCTGCCCTCTGGGGAAAGAAAACGGAGGTCTTATTACCTATGTCAGTAACACTATTCCTGCACAGATTATTGATGATCTCCACAGGGGGATGTGTATGAATCCCTTCACTTAAACAATACTGCTGTGCATATAATCAACCAATATGTGCCACAGAATAATCTTGACCTAGACCTGAATTTGTTAACGAAGAACCTACCCTGTTGGTCGGTGATTTTAATGCCAGGCACCCACACTTTGGTGCCAACTGTCATCAGCCTGTCAATGGATGGAACCTGTCACTCTATGTTAGGGAAAGTGAAAACCTTAGAGTCCTGGGTGATGAACAGCCAACTCACCTCAGAGGAGGAAGATTAGACTATGCTCTCCTGCTGAATGCACAGAACACGGATGCCAGTACACAAATTGTGCACAGTTTATGTAGTGACCATTGGGCACTGATTACCACCGTCGACATGAATAAAGAAAATAAAAGAAAAGACAAATAAAAGAAAAAAGTTATCACTCAGATCCGATACGAGGCCGCACTTCATAAACAGAATGAGTGACTGGTTCACGGAATACCAAATCCAAGAAGACATTGATACATTTGTTGATGACCTTAATAACCAAATTTAGCACTGTCTCAAAGTTCCGCACCGTACGACTGGGCGAAGTAACCCTCAGAAGAAGAAACGAAAAATGGTATGAGAACGATTATATAAAGATGCTCAATGCAAATGTGAGGAGAATGATAAGAGAGTATCGGAGACATCCCACTGAAAGCAACCAAGAACTCTTTAAAACTATGTACCAAGTAGCCAGGGAAGAGAAGATTGAAGAGTGGGAAAAGCAATAGCTTGAATTCACTAGCTCCATTGGACGAGAAACATCTGCAAGACTAGTGTGGGCAAAAATTCAGACAGCTAATGGGGGCAGAACCCGGCCTGCGGCTTACAAAGACCTCCGGGGTAAGGCTGAGGTACTAATACACAAGTGGTGTGATGCAGAATCCTCCTCCTCCCTCCCTGCAGAAATCAGCAGAGCTCCTCTGCTGATTTATGTAATTTGTAATAATGCCTTTCAACATGGAAATGAAAGGAAAGCACGTATTGAGAACTATGCCTCATCAACGCAAGCGGAGTTAACTGCCAATGTTAAGGCGTTAAGATTCCCAGAACGAAACACCAATGGTGCAGTGACCTGCACTGATTAAAAGGCAGTGCTACAATGTAAACACAAAGCCTTACTAATAATCAGGTAGAAAATCCTGCGATAGTCGCTGAAATCAAGAGAGCTGTGAGAGTACAAACCAATCAGGGAAGAGTCATCAAATTCCTGTGGATTCCCTCTCATGCTGAAATCAGAGGAAATGAACAAGCAGATGTGCTGGCTGCTGAAGGCGGTAAAGGAGACCGTATTGAATACTTTATACCCAAGACTCTACAAATTAGAGTATCATTATGCAATATCACTGCGACAAGGTTATTGAGAAAAGGAAGATAGAAGAACAAATCAGTGAATCTGAACGCTGGTACAACATGGATACAGATGGCAATCCCAATCATTATGGACGAAGAGGAGGTGACCGCAGGAGAGCTTTAGTAGTAGCGAGAATCCGTCTTGGATACGAATATATATATGGAGATTTGGAATGGAAACAACAGTTGAGGAGCGAAGTTGCAGAATCTGAGGCGAGAGTGATGGACACCGCCTTGACGGGACTGTGAACATCTGAGAGACATTAGAAATATGTATAGAATAATAAACCCCACATTGTTTGAGTTAGAAAAACACTATTTGTCAAATATAGATGCTGTTATTAAAAGCTTTCCCCATTTTGCAACCGCAAGATAAAGTAAGATTTTAAGGGTTGGCGAATGTTAATCTTCTTGTTTGAGAAGCTGTTCACTTGAGACAGTTAAGCAAGTCCCAGCTGTGTCTGGATACAAGTGACAGGATGAGCAACCCAACGGATTTTCTTCCTATTGGGGAGTGCTGTACATGCTGCTATGTTCACTCACTGGATGAGTGGCGCTGCCCAGTAAACTCGCCCCTCAGGGCAAAATTCAATTAAATTAAACTAGAAGATGAACTATGTCTCCCACCAAACTTGTTTTAAGAAATTCTCTGGGCCATAGGATATTCCCCCCTAGAGTATAAAGGTGCAAATGTCACCCTTATTTTATAAAAAGGCAGAAAGTGCTCAGCAGAAAACAACCGACCGATCAGCTCGACCTTGCAACTGCAAGCTCACGGAGAGAATCCTAAAGGAGGGAATCATTCACCATCTCACAGTGAACAATCTACTAAAATCAATGCAATATAGTTTTGTTAAAAGTAATCCCTGACTTACAAATTTGCTCACATTTTTTAAAACAGTAACAGCTCTATAGATAAAGTACTTCCAGAAGATGTAGTATACATGGACTTCTCTAAACCTTTTGATAAAGGACCATATGAAAGACTTACATGGAAATAACAGTTACATGGAATAAATTAAAAAATACTAATATGGATAAAACAATGGTTTAAACAAAGAAAACAAAGATTTGTCTTAAATGGAAATGAATGTGACTGGGAAAATGTGGTCAGCGGAGTACTGCAAGATTCTTTATCAAGGTCAACTTTATTTGTCATATACATTAATGGTATAGATGAGAATATTGCAAACCACATCATCAAATTTGTAGATGATAATAAGAGTTACAGAATTGTGGGAAGTGAAAATTATATTAAGACCATACAAAGAGATCTATATGAAATCCACAAATAATCGGAAGAGCGAATGCTTTTTAATATCGACAAATTCAAGACCTTATATGGGGCATAACAATGCACATTACAACTACAAAATCTTTATATTACCTTTCAGGAGATTGATGAAGAAAAGGGCCTAATAGTCAATATCCTCCAGTCACTGAAAGTTGCGCAAGTAGGAGATGCAGTAAAAACCAAAACTATAAATCTCTGGTACACCTCATCTTCAGAAAGACGTATTTGCTTTGGAGAAAGTTCAGCACCAGGCGACAAACATCAACACAGAACAAAGTCGCCACCATAACAGGAACCGTTGTGAGTCACAGAGCTAACAACACTGCAGACACGGCACAGATAATGTCGTTAAAACTTTTAAAATACTGAAGAATTTTAAGGATATTGATCCAGACCTCTTCCTTAAAAGTTTAGATGTAACACGTACAAGAAGCAACGGTTTCAAGCTCAACACGACACAACGTAGGACAGCAAACAGGAGAGGCTTTTTCAACCAGAAGGTTATAAACCCATGGAACTGCCTACCTGCTGAATCTGTAAATGCCTGGACTTTGTTGAATTTCAAAATCAAGCTGGATAAAATCATCAGAACAAATAGGGGGGCGGCCATTGATAAGCCGCCAGCTTCCACTCCTCGTCGTCGCCACTAGAGAGGTAGTGGCCCTCAGGTAAATTAAAGACGGTAGAAATGCCTACGAACGTCTCATAGGACAATGTCGCTGCTGACGTGATTGAATGCATTTTTAAATTCGAGCTTAATTACTGCCCTTTGGTCTGTGAAAATGCCAATGTATGCTTGCACTGCATGTGCTTTACAGCCTTGATGGAGCCCATCCCAAGCTGATTAAGTTTAAACATGGTATTTGGCTGCTTACCGATCTCACCGCAGCTACGGTGATGTTACGAGGCATCATCAATGGGCCTGATTTCCAAAAAAAGAATGTTCTGATGATCTATAGGGACGTTGCCAGCCAGGAACGTGTTTGACACTCTTGTGTGTTTGGCTAGAAGGCTCTGGTTATGTCATTGTTGCTCAGGCTCTTTGTGGGTGTTTGACTTGTAGAGCACGTGCACGTCATTGTTGCTCAGGCTCTATGTGGGTGTTTGACTTGTAAAGCACGTGCTGATGTGGTGCTTCTGAAGACATGTTCTCACTACACCCACAATATTGCCCTCTTCTATTCACTTGCTAACTTGTACTCTAAGTTTTGAGATGAGGTATTGTTAACATTCCTTTAAATTAATCCTCATTTTGTGCGATGAGGAAGGCGGACTATGTTATCTTCTCTGAGAAATTACTGACGTTAATATGCTTGATGGTACAATAAAACATGCGCTGCCAAACAACAAATGATTGTGCCTTGATTTGATGGTTCCTGGAGAATCATTGACTCTTACCAAGTTAATGAATTTAGTTTGCTTGCCAGTGGCAGCCTTGAGAATATGAAGTGTAATCCAAACAGGCGTTGTTTTGAGTGATTCTGTGAGATTTTCTGATGAAATTAATTTACGGGAGGTTTTATTGTAGCAGGGCGGGCACAGGAGTCCTAGACTCCGTCCTGAATTAATGTTGTGGCAGCAAACATTACCTTCACTGTCAGGATAACAGTTTTTGTTTCAGGCTCGATGTGAACCTAAGGAGAGGTGTTTGTTTCACTCTTTTGGCTGTGAGGAACCTGCAGGGCGTCCCATATACGACCTACGCAGTGACAAGGCTTGCTTGAAGCTTGCAGGACCAAAAGGTTTGGCGAGCTGGGGACTGAAGGACTTGAGGGCTAGGATGAAAACTTAGGAAACAAGGAGAGGACAGCTTCAAGAGGGTCAAAACGTTCAAAGGCCTATCCACTGTGGATTGAAGTAGTCGCTTCATTCGTTGTCGATGCTGTAGTTTCCATTTTTTTTATGCAAATAGGCTGCCTAGCGGGTAAGGAGGCTTGATGGCTAGTTGAGGGCGAGGAGAAGGGGCACAGTCTTGATGATGGTAGTTTGATGGTGGTGCTGTCTCAGATGGTATGTGTTGGTAGATGTATTGTTCTTTCTTCGTTCTCCTTACCGATGGTTTGACATCTTCTTCTTCTTCTTGTGTGGTTCTTCGGTTTTTCCAGGCTTCATGTAGGTCTTGGCATGTTGAAAAGGGCTAACTGACGTTCGAGGTGTCATCAGTTAGGTAGTCCTTTGGGTTGTTTCATTGAGAAGAGTTTGAAGTCCCAACCGAGATGTCGTCGTTTGATGAGTAAGCTAAATTCAAGTTGCTTTTGGCTGTTGAAGGTTGACTAACAGCAGCAGCACCAGCAGCAGGTCCCGCCGC
The DNA here is from genome assembly GCF_040958095.1 of Procambarus clarkii. Lineage (NCBI taxonomy): Eukaryota > Metazoa > Arthropoda > Malacostraca > Decapoda > Cambaridae > Procambarus > Procambarus clarkii. The sequence continues at coordinate 2,813,082 of NC_091203.1, forward strand.
CGACGTAGAAGGTTTTGTAAGGACAATGTCTCTTTTTAGCAGAGTTTATGCTCTCACGTTCCTTGTCACAAAATATATATCCATGACAAGGAACCTGCGAGTATAAACTCTGCTAAAAGAGACAGTGTTCCTTGAAATAAAGAAACTGTTGTTATTTGAGCATCAGTGTGGATGGCTGGTGTGTGTGTGTGTGTGTGTGTACTCACCTAGATGTGTTTGCAGGGGTTGAGCTCTGGCTCTTTGGTCCCGCCTCTCAACCGTCAATCAACAAGTGTACAGGTTCCTGAGCCTATTGGGCTCTATCATACCTACACTTAAACTGTGTATGGAGTCAGCCTCCACCACATCACTTTCTAATTCATTCCATTTGTCAACCACTCTGACACTAAAAAAGTTCTTTCTAATATCTCTGTTGCTCATTTGGGCACTCAATTTCCAACTGTGTCCCCTTGCGCGTGTGCCCCTTGTGTTAAATAGCCTGTCTTTATCTACCCTATCAATTCCCTTGAGAATCTTGAATGTGGTGATCATGTCCCCCCTAACTCTCCTGTCTTCCAGCGAAGTGAGGTTTAATTCCCGTAGTCTCTCCTCATAGCTCATACCTCTCAGCTCAGATACTAGTCCGGTGGCAAAACTTTGAACCTTTTCCAGTTTAGTCTTATCCTTGACTAGATATGGACTCCATGCTGGGGCTGCATACTCCAGGATTGGCCTGCCATATGTGGTATACAAAGTTCTGAATGATTCTTTACAGAAGTTTCTGAATGCCGTTCGTATGTTGGCCAGCCTGGCATATGCCGCTGATGTTATCCTCTTGATATGGGCTGCAGGAGACAGGTCTGGCGAGATATCAACCCCCAAGTCTTTTTCTTTCTCTGAATCCTGAAGAATTTCCTCCCCCAGATGATACCTTGTATCTGGCCTCCTGCTCCCTACACCTATCTTCATTACATTTGGTTGGGTTAAACTCTAACAACTATTTGTTCGACCATTCCTTCAGCTTGTCTAGGTCTTCTTGAAGCCTCAAACAGTCCTCTTCTGTCTTAATCCTTCTCATAATTTTGGTATCGTTCGTAAACATTGAGAGAAATGAATCTATATCCTTCGGGAGATCATTTACATATATCAGAAACAAGAAAGGACCTAGTACAGAGCCCTGTGAGACTCCACTGGTGACTTCACACCAATCGGAGATCTCACCCCCTCACCATAACTCTCTGCTTCCTATTGCTTAGGTACTCCCTTGTTTACTAGAGCACCTTACCAGCTACACCTGCCTGTCTCTCCAGCTTATGTACCAGCCTCTTATGCGGTACTGTGTCAAAGGCTTTCCGCCAATCCAAGAAAATGCAGTCCGCCCAGCCCCTCTCTTTCTTGCTTAATCTTTGTCACCTGGTCGTAGAATTCTATTAAGCCAGTCAGGCAAGATTTACCCTCCCTGAACCCAAGTTGGCGATTTGTCACGAAGTCCCTTTTCTCCAGATGCGCTACCAGGTTTTTTCTCACGATCTTCTCCATCACCTTGCATGGTATACAAGTTAAGGACACTGGCCTGTAGTTCAGTGCCTCTTGCCTGTCGCCCTTTTTGTATATTGGGACCACATTTGCCGTCTTCCATATTTCTGGTAGGTCTCCCATCTCCAGTGACCTACTATACACTATGGAGAGTGGCAAGCAAAGTGCCTCTGCACACTCTTTCAGTACCCATGGTGAGATCCCGTCTGGACCAACAGCCTTTCTAACATCCAGATCCAGCAGGTGTTTCTTGACCTCCTCTCTCGTAATTTCGACCTCTTCCAAGACCGCCTGGTTTACTTTCCTTTCTCCTAGCACAGTGACCTCACCTTGTTCTGTTGTGAAGACCTCCTGGAACCTCTTGTTGAGTTCATCACACACCTCTTTGTCATTCTCTGTATACCTGTCCTCGCCTGTTCTAAGTTTCCCTACCTGTTCTTTCACTGTTGTTTTCCTTCTGATGTGACTGTGGAGTAGCTTTGGTTCGGTCTTGGCTTTGTTTGCTATATCATTTTGTTTGCTATATCATTGTGTGTGTGTGTTTGTGTGAGTGTGCGTGTGTGTGTGTGTGTGTGTGTGTGTGTGTGTGTGTACTCACCTAGTTCCTAGTTGTACTCACCTAGTTCCTAGTTGTACTCACCTAGTTGTGCTTGCGGGGGTTGAACTCTGGCTCTTTGGTCCCGCCTCTCAACCGTCAATCAACAGGTGTACAGATTCCTGAGCCTATTGGGCTCTATCATATCTACACTTGAAACTGTGTATGGAGTCAGCCTCCACCACATCACTTTCTAATGCATTCCATTTGTCAACCACACTGACACTAAAAAAGTTCTTTCTAATATCTCTGTGGCTCATTTGGGCACTCAGTTTCCACCTGTGTCCCCTTGTCGTGTGCCCCTTGTGTTAAATAGCCTGTCTTTATCTACCCTCTCAATTCCCTTGAGAATCTTGAATGTGGTGATCATGTCCCCCCTAACTCTTCTGTCTTCCAGCGAAGTGAGGTTTAATTCCCGTAGTCTCTCCTCGTAGCTCATACCTCTCAGCTCGGGTACTAGTCTGGTGGCAAATCTTTGAACCTTTTCCAGTTTAGTCTTATCCTTGACTAGATATGGACTCCATGCTGGGGCTGCATACTCCAGGACTGGCCTGACATATGTGGTATACAAAGTTCTGAATGATTCTTTACACAAATTTCTGAATGCCGTTCGTATGTTGGCCAGCCTGGCATATGCCGCTGATCTTATCCTCTTGATATGTGCTGCAGGAGACAGGTCTGGCGTGATATCAACTCCCAAGTCTTTTTCTTTATCTGACTCCTGAAGAATTTCCTCTCCCAGATGATACCTTGTATTTGGCCTCCTGCTCCCTACACCTATCTTCATTATATTACATTTGGTTGGGTTAAACTCTAACAACCACTTGTTCGACCATTCCTGCAGTTTGTCTAGGTCTTCTTGAAGCCTCAAACAGTCCTCTTCTGTCTTAATCCTTTTCATAATTTTGGCATCGTCCGCAAACATTGAGAGAAATGAATCTATACCCTCCGGGCGATCATTTACATATATCAGAAACAAGATAGGACCGAGTACAGAGCCCTGTGGGACTCCACTGGTGACTTCACGCCATTCGGAGGTCTCACCCCTCACCGTAACTCTCTGCTTCCTATTGCTTAGGTGCTCCCTTATCCACTGGAGCACCTTACCAGCTACACCTGCCTGTCTCTCCAGCTTATGTACCAGCCTCTTATGCGGTACTGTGTCAAAGGCTTTCCGACAATCCAAGAAAATGCAGTTCGCCCAGCCCTCTCTTTCTTGCTTAATCTGTGTTACCTGGTCATAGAATTCTATTAAGCCAGTCAGGCAAGATTTACCCTCCCTGAACCCATGTTTTCGATTTGTCACGAAGTCCCTTCTCTCTAGATGTGCTACCAGGTTTTCTCTCATGATCTTCTCCATCACCTTGCATGGTATACAAGTTAAGGACACTGGCCTGTAGTTCAGTGCCTCTTGCCTGTCGCCCTTTTTATATATTGGGACCACATTCGCCGTCTTCCATATTTCTGGTAGGTCTCCCGTCTCCAGTGACCTACTATACACTATGGAGAGTGGCAAGCAAAGTGCCTCTGCACACTCTTTCAGTATCCATGGCATGATCCCGTCTGGACCAGCAGCCTTTCTAACATCCAGGTCCAGCAGGTGTCTCTTGACCTCCTCTCTCGTAATTTCAAACTCTTCCAAGGCCGCCTGGTTTACTTTCCTTTCTCCTAGCACAGTGACCCCACCTTGTTCTGTTGTGAAGACCTCTTCGAACCTCTTGTTGAGTTCATCACACACCTCTTTGTCATTCTCTGTAAACCTGTCCTCGCCTGTTCTAAGTTTCACTACCTGTTCTTTCACTGTTGTTTTCCTTCTGATGTGACTGTGGAGTAGCTTTGGTTTGGTCTTGGCTTTGTTTGCTATATCATTTTCATAACTTTTCTCTGCTTCTCTTCTCACCCTGACATACTCATTCCTGGTTCTCTGGTATCTCTCTCTGCTTTCTGGTGTTCTGTTATTCCGGAAGTTCCTCCACGCCCTTTTGTTCAGTACCTTTGCTTCCATACATGCCCTATTATACCATGGATTCTTCTCTTGCTTCTCGGATTTTTCCTTTTGGGCCGAGATGTATCTGCTTACTGCCTCCTGACACTTTTGGGTGACATAGTCCATCATATCTTGTACAGACTTAGCTCTGAGGTCTGTGTCCCAAGGTATTTCCCTTAGGAAGCTTCTCATCTCCTCATAATTTCCCTTTCGGTATGCCAGCCTTTTGTTTCCTAGTTCTTTTTTTTTGGGGGGGGATAATTCCTAGCTCTACCAGGTACTCAAAGTTCAATACACTGTGATCACTCATTCCTAAGGGCGCTTCCATCTTGACTTCCCTTATATCCCACTCATTTAGGGTAAATGAGTGTGTGTGTGTGTGTGTGTGTGTGTGTGTGTGTGTGTGTGTGTGTGTGTGTGTGTGTGTGTGTGTGTGTGTGTGTGTGTGTGTGTGTGTTTATACTGTGCATATATTGGCTCATTAAACAATATGATTGGAACAAACATTTTACCCGTAGTTTAGTCATTAATTTACCTGATAAACACCTTTACAACAGCACTGTCACTGCATTAGGATATTATGTGAGTTTTTTTCATTTCTGACAGGGGTGTGAATTACATAGATATTCCAAAAGAATTTTGTTATTTTTAAAACACAGTGATATGTCTAATGGCGATATAAACATATGGCAGGGTATGGTATATGGTTCATTACTGTATCAAAATCGCTCTAATTGTCCAGAAAGGTTTATTCAATCTTTTAATACGCTAAATAGAGATAATTCACTACACATTTCCAAAGTCAGTAAATCTAATGCCATTGTTATCACCAACAAAAGAGTCTGTAATATAGAAGAGTTAATGAACTATCGGAAGACTTATTACCTATTTACAAAGACCCTTTAGATAAAGCTTCTGCTCATTTTAACAAAATGCTTGAAAATGTACTCGGTGATAAAGTGCTTGTAGACAAGTTCAAGAGTTGTTCTCCTTCCTTACCTTACATGTAAGGTCCTAATAACAGGGTCTTGGTAGTACAGTCGGGTTCATTCTTGATTCACAATCGAGGATTCCGAGTTCGCATCCCGGATGGCACAGAAATAGTTTTTTTCTTCTACTTTTTATTGATAAAGCACATTAAATACACATAAAAACAGCCTGACAAAACCGCACAAGCAGTGATCCATAAAGCACAAAACAACACATGAGATCAACAGAGAAAGGAAACACAAAATTGAAAAACAAAATAAGTATTCAACAGGAAACATAAAAAAACACAGAAATATTATGGTACAAAATATTATGGTACAAATATTATGGTACAAAATAACAACTAGTTACACAAGCCAGCCTGAAGGGCCAAACAAGCAAGACAAAAAGTCAAAACAGACAGGAATTCATAACCGGAACACGCAGGGACCTGGAAAAAACATATAGAAATGACACCCATACATGCAAAAGAAAAACAAAACAAAACAAGCACCAGAACACGCAGGAACCGGCATACACATACGCACACACACACACACACACCCAACAGCAATATAAACCACACAAACAACAGAACACAAAGGGCACAAACAGCACAGCACAACCAAAAAATGCAAACGGAACACACAAACAAGCACACCTCCTAACAAGGCTAAACCTAACACATAGACAAAACATACATAGAACCTCAGACACGGTAACAAAATCACAGACAGGGAGTATACAATCAAACACAGGCACTATCGATACTAGTCCGGAAACTTCTATGCCAGGAAGCGCAAGCAGTATGCCTCCCAAACCAGCTGGACGTCTTCGGACACCAGTCTACCCGGAGACGCACATGGCCGAGGCATCCAATTACGTACTCCATATATAAACCCCTTTAACCACGGTACCCAAATAGTTGATGAGCACCACGGGACCGGACGCACCCTGTCGTCCCAAGTGAGGTCCAAACACTGCGACTGAGGGACCACGTCCCCGTCGGCCGCGATCACAGGGAAGAGGTCCACACTAGAGGGTTTTGCACTGGAATCCGCACAGGAAGGCGCTCCGGGTGCCACTCCGGGCGCCACACCGGGCACCACACAGGGCTTCGTACTGGCCTGTGCACGAGGCTTCTCACGAGGCTTCTCTTGGGGATGCACACTGGGGGGACCCACAGAGGACACAGACGCGTCAGGGCCCCCGACCCCGGGCATAGGAGCAGAGGCACCCTGGCACACATCCTTCCTTAAGACCACGACGAGGTCCTGCTTGGCAGGAGCAACCTCACACCGTGGGGAGCCAACAGCAGTTGGCGTAGGGGGCAACTCAGGAGGTAGCACAGAGCCCCCCACAGCACCGCCAACCTCAGAGGGACACGCCGGATCAACGTAATTTCCCACCTTCACTCAAGGCACACCACAAAGGGGAAACGCATTTGGGACCCGCCTCGAGCGCTTGGAGACGGGCTGCCGGTCGTCCGAGCTGCCACCCTCATCATCCCGTAACACAGCAGAACTCTCCGACAGACACTCCTTCAAAGCCCGGCCCCTGATAACCGAAGCCTCTACAGTCGGAGGCACCAGACCACATACTGCAGGAGAGATCTCGCCGCGGACATCCAAAGGAACAGAAGATACCACATGCAGGGACGGAGCAGGCAGGGGCAGCCGAGACGGGGCGGGCTGGGGCAGCTGGAGCAGGGGCATTGGAAGCGGGGAAGCCGGCGGCGGGGTCGCCCCAAACCCCATGTCAACATCCGCATCACCACCCAACACCGGGGCAGTAGCCCGCAAGGAATTATCACATGGTCCAGCACTTGGAGACAGGTCCGGGGCCGACGACCGGGGAAAATCCTCCTCCCGGAAGAGGTTAACAGGGGTGACCCCGCGCTCCTCACACCCCGGGACCAGGTGACTCGATAGGCCGCACCTGAAACATGTCCGAGGTTGTCCCGCATGAAAAACACAAACCCCAACAGCATGATGGAGTACGGTACAGGATCCCTGAGGCGCATGGCGAGTGTGCGAGTCCCACACAGGACCCCCTTCCATCTCCTGGTAGGGACAGCATTCATCCTTACATGTAGGATCCGCCCAAACCGGGCAAAGTACCGACGAAGAAGATCCTCAGGGAACTCAAAAGGCATCCCATGCACTGCAACATACGTCGTGGCTCCACAAAGGTCAGAGAGAGTCACCGACCCACCATCTCCAGGAAGAGTGAATGAGCGCCCATCATAGCACGTGACGAGATCTTGATAAATCACCGGGGAGCCGAACTTGACAATCGCCCGCCGTCCGGCACGCAGCTGCACCCCACACACAGACTCCGTAGGGACATGGAGCATATCAATCAACACCACCTCCACCGCGTGGTACGAAGCAATCCCAGAGAACTCCAGGCCAATGGAGGCCTGCCTGGTGGCAGGGGCCAGAGGCCCCCCCATGATTGCAGACCGTCACGGCCCCAGGGGCCCCTCAGCAGAAACATGGGACACAAGCCACGTCAGTAGCAATACCCAGGTCCTCATATGATAAACAAAACCCCACTAAAGATCAGAGGGTATGCATCCTATACTAACTGTAATGCCACAGGCCTATTAACATACATCAGAGGTGATTTACCGCAACTCTTGTGAGCACGTCACACAATGTTCAAACACAGTACCATCAGCTTCATTTACAAACTGCAGCAGGCCACTTCTCATTCCTCAACGTATATGCCACAAGTCAGAAACTCAATGTAACATTGCTCCCAGATCTAGACAATCATGGGACAATATACATGGGAGATTTTAATGCTAGACATATTACGCTGGGAGACATTACTAACAACGATAATGGATGCAAATTTATAAAATATGTTTATGACAACAGATTAACTGTGTATACTACGGATACCTAAACTCATTTATTGGGAGGCAGACTTTATTATGTAATGGGTAGAAACCTTGTGCAAGATAGGATGGAATGTTCGTTGGTAACTCACTTGGTTAATGACCACTATACAGTTTCTGCTTCCTATGAGGAACAGTGTGATGTACCTAATGAACATCAGAGACGGAAAATGAATATTCCATGTGGTTTGCACAACCATTTTATGAATTGTATTTCAAAACGGTATCAAGATTACACAATAACGAATGTACAAGCCTTCTCCAGAGATCTCATTGATACGATTACTGCCTACTACGACACATGGGTGTGTTGGGGAACAGGCCGTATGCCTAGCAGACGTGAACAACACCTACCACCACCCAAGTGGGTCCTCGAGCCCGTATTTGTAAAGCAACTTGGAGATACATACAAACGAACCAAAGCACAAGGTGACTTTCATGCATTTCTGGTAGAGATACGAAAAATTTCTTGAAGCAACCCAACCAAACCACTGCACCACAGCCCACTAGAACAAGCAAACATCCTCCTTGATTAATGGGCACTAACATCAAGCTACGACTCACTCTCAATTAACATACAGCACAAACTTGATGACACACGCCCAAACAGACATCGAACCATCAATCTTGCCTGTACAGCTATCGACGTGTCGGACCTTAATGATGTAACTGAATGGGAATTAAATCATGCACTAAAGATGGGAAAATCAATTGCTCCTGGAGAGGACGGTATTACTTACAGTTTACTGAGATTAGTCTCACAAGTACCAGGTAATCCACTTTTAGTGTTCTTCAGATTGAGTTTAAGTGAAGGAGTATTACCTGATGCTTGGACGATGAGTGTCATTTTTCCTATCCCCAAACCACACTCAGATAATTATAGACCCATATCTCTAACATCGTGTGTTTGTAAAGTGCTTGAACGCATTGTTCTTAACCGACTCATGTATCATATACAGGGGCACCTGTCACCCCAACTGTTTGGATTTATGCCTGGGCTCAGTACACAACACTGTTTTGCTGAATACTTCGCTCATATTGAAGCTTTCCCTCAAGCAGTCTTCATCGACCTAGCAGCAGCTTTTGATACAGCAAACAGAGAAATCATATTAGAACAGCTTGCTGAGCTGGGAATACAAGGAAAATTACTGAAATGGATAAAGGGCTATTTGTCTAATCGAACAGCATATGTTTTGTTTAATGGTGTTAAAAGCACAGAGAGCAAATACTTTGAACTGGGAACTCCACAAGGAGGGTCCTCATCCCCTTGTTGTTCAACGTTCTGATGCATAAACTTATTAAAGATCTACCAACTAATAATGAAGACACTGTCATTTGTTATGCTGATGATATATGTTTACAGGCTGCCTCCGAGCCTAGAATGCAAGGTCTGCTCGATGCTTTTGCTACTAGAGGTGAGGAATGTGGCCTCCTTATCTCTGTACAGAAAACTCGTGCCCTCATTCCGTGTGGTATTCCACCCACCAATTATCATATAGATGGGCGAGCACTTGAGAACAGCGAGTCTTACAGATACCTTGGTGTCCCCAATAACGACCCTGGGTACCTTTCTTCTCTCAAGAAGAGATTCTGGGAGAGATTAAAGCCCTTGCGGGTCCTTGTTGGTATCAATCATGGAATTAACGTGAGACTTGCTAGAATGTTTTATGTATCATTTATACGCTCTGTGATTGACTACAATGCTCTACATCTCACACTGTATACAGACAAAGAGCTGAAATCTCTTGAAGCCTTGCAAAATGAAGCTATGAGTCTCATCCTTGGGGCTCCAAAGTCCACGAGAATAGTTAATACGAGAGCAGAGTTAAAATTACCTACCATAAGTGAGAGAATTTTGTCTATTAGCACAGTTTTCGGCGTGAAGGCATTGAGTAGATCTAGGCAACACATGAAGTTTCAAGCTAAACTTTCTATTATGCTGCACTCACGTGAGGTCTATAGAAGAAGAACGAAGTCTGTTTATGTATCTTGGTTCTACAAGGTAGCCAACTCCATCAAAATATTAAATATGTACCCAACTCAGTTAATGATTAACCAATTACTCCATGGGATAACTGGGATCTATTAGTTGATTTTGTAAATGCGCCCAAGAAAGACAGTGTGCACTCTACATTATTAAAACAGTTAACACTGAAAAGCATCACTGAGAGTACTCAGAGTATGGGTAACGATGTGTATCAGTGCTATACCGACGGCTCTGTAGAAGAAGGTGGACGATATACCGGATGTGCATGTAATATATTTGAACAATCTTCTCTCGTACATACAGCAATGAAGCGCGTCAATGACTGGGCAAGTACAACTCAAACCGAATTTGCAGGCGTACACCTTGCCACTGAATTTTTAAAAGACAAAGGCAGTGGACTCGCAGAGTGTACTCCTGGCATTGAACGCACATAGTAGTGACACCCAGAAAATAGTCAGTGGTATTCGAATGAATGTTTTAGTTGCTATAGAAAACAGATTTGAAATTAAATTCCTATGGATAACATCACATGTTGGCATCTCAAGGCATGACACTGTTGATATTCTTGCAAAGACAGCCTATAGAAAACCAGTGGTAGAAATTGATATAGGTGTTTCATTAGCAGTGACAAAGAGAATACTTAAACAAATATCTAATGAAGATCTCACCAACCTAACAAATTCACAAAGACCTGAAAGTTGCAACATTAAATATTATGATAGATATCGTGAAGAGACATTCGCATATATAAATAGGAGCTGCCTCGAATGGGCAAATAAGCCTTCTGCAGTTACCTTTGTTCTTATGTTCTTATGGGACTAACAGAGCAAGAACTCGGCATCGAGATGTTATAGTTGCCAGAATACGCCTGGGATATAGACGTATCTGGCAGCTTTCTCAAAACCCAAATGACGACTACACAATGTATAAACTTTGTGAAAGAGGAAACATGCACACTCTCTTGAACATTATATTGTAAAATGTCCCATATACACTGACTTTCGCCTTCCTGGGCTAAGGTATGCTGAACTCTGTAATTACTATATGAGTACTGGAACACTTGATGATATATTGGACTTGTACCCAAGATTGACCATGTAATGCATCAATTATACAATGTATGTATGTGATGTAACTATATAACCTGAGCTTGTAAAAGCACCTTAATCACCTTCAGTGATTAAGTGCTTAATTGCACACTAGTTTCTGTATCAGCTATCTCACTCTGTCAGAGTAAAAGAGACAAATGTATGTGAATGCATAAGTGTGTATATATGTATGTATATATGTATATGTATTCACCTAGTTGTGTTTGCGGGAGTTGAGTATATACATACATATATATGTATGTATACGTGTGTGTGTATGTATATGTATGTGAATAAAGTATATATGGAAGCTGATCAGAATTACATTTCACCTTTGTAAATGCACATTAATGACACTATGTAAAAGACACATCGAACACTTTATTTAGGCCGGGCATATGTAAATCTGTGTATCTACGTATTTACGTATGTAGGCTAGCTTAGGACTATAAAAGCACCGAATCACCTTCTGTGGTTGATTGTTCAATAAATCCCTGAACCTCTGTTAAACTGAATCAACTGAATTGAACAACTGAATCAATGCTTAACACATCTCTAACCCTGTCCACGCAGGACAGAAGAAAATGTATATATGCTGGTTAGCATTGTAAGTGTGTGGCCACGTCTGTGGTAGAAAAAAAACTCCCAGCCGGGTTGACAACAACTGCAGTGGCCGGACGGAACAACCATATCCCACGACAGCCGGAGCAGTTCTCCCACAGAAATAGTTGGTCGCAATTCCTTTCATCTCATGCCCTGTCCAACTAGCAGTAAATAGTTACCCAGGAGTTAGTCAGCTTGTTAGTCAGCTAATCTTGTTGTGGGATTGTATCCTGGGGGAGGGGGACCATTAATTTGACCGTGAGGGGGGGGGGGGATAGGGGTGGACCTTAATATAAGCCTAACATGTACTATATGTATAACCTGGCACCCTGTCTCTAAGACATTGATTTATGTATTATTATGTACGGTCTCGCCAAAACACACAAAACGATTAACCAGCAAAGCCAATCATTTGTTCTGCTGGCTTTGTGTCATACAAACTTTCCAAGAGGCTTGTCGAAATTCTTTCATTGCTTTTTGGTTCAATTTATAATCCACATATCAAATAGCCATACAAGTTAATATGAATATAAATTATGATTTTAATCTGATGAGCATTGATGTGACGGCCTTGTTTATTAAAGTACCTGTTGATGACTTAGAGTCACTCATGAGAGATGAAATACCCAAATGCAACTTGAGTATGTCCACAAATACCATTGTAAAATTATGTAATTGAAGTAGTCCCCATGGCACAGTGGTAAAACACTCTCCCGGTGCTTCGCAAGCGCTTTAGCCTGGGTTCGTATCCTGGCCGGAAAGGATTGACTTAGTGCCAGTCCTTAACTGTAGTCTCTGTTCACCCAGCAGTGAATAGGTATCTTATTTATTTATTTTATTTATTTATTTATATATATACAAGAAGGTACATTGGGTTTGTGAGAATACATTAGATAGTACAGTATTTACATTCTTGTAAAGCCACTAGTACGCACAGCGTTTCGGGCAGGTCCTTAATCTAGCAGATAATTGTAAGTAGGTAATTTCAATCAGAATTGATAAATGACAAAGATACATTACAAGAGAAAAATGAGATGAGAGAGATAAGTAGGTATATTAAAGCACATTGTTATATTAAAGCTCTGATTGATTACATTGACAGCTGGTTGTTAAACGATTTGACAGGTCGTATTCCAGGGAAAACTAAGATTAAGAACCGGCCAAAATGCTATGTAAGCTAGTGGCCTTACAAGAATAAAAGAAGTGAGAAAATCTGTAGGAGCCGTAATGAGGGTTCGAACCTATGCGTATGCCTGGGTGTTCCCAGGCACACGCTCTAGACGACTAGACCATAACATGGTAAAAGGATTGTAAAAAGAATGCGCTGGGAACATCCAGCGGATCGGTCCATAAAGAACCTTCTTTATGGCTCTTACGGATTTTCTCATTGATGCAGTCAAGTTAGTGTGATTACTCTCTGTGTACTGAAAAGGTTCTTGTATATATAACTAAAAATAACAAAAAAACTTTATATTAAAGACAATTACTTTTGTTTGAATTGAAAACATTTCTTACAGACCTTTGGTATGGCTATGGTATGGCCCTTATTCCCTGTTTTGAGTAACCTATATGTAAATCTTTTCGAAAAGATTTTGATTAGGATTTTGCCCATTCATACTGTGTGGTTTAGATATGTGGATGATATTTTGTGTTTATGGCCTACCAATCGTGATCCTCTGGAGTTTCTGGATCAACTCAATTTTCTTTTCTCCACTATTATATTTGCCACCGAGAAAGAGGCAAATAGGGGCCTTACCCATTTGGGACATCATGATCTATAGGATCGTTCAAGTTCAATGTTCACAGAAAGGCTACTAACGTGTACTTCTATGTACAATATCATTCCAGTCGCCATATTAAAGTTAATATAATAAATTAAATATTCCGTGTTTTCCTCCATGTTTTCGAGTTCCCTGCATGTTTGCAGCCCTAAATTTATTGATGGCGAAGTGACCAAAATATATGGAATTGGGACAAAATTACAATATCCTAAATCAGTCCTAGACACTTCATTCCCCCAAGCAAAGCGAACCTTTTATAATCTCAAACCTATGTCTAGTCGGGAATTAGAGAACGCACTTGTGCTGCGGTACTTTATAGAGTTTTACTAATTTCTCCCAGACTTTTAAGATTTTTAATATCAATTTAGCCTTTACACACAATAATACAGTAAAATTCTTTTTAATTAAGAACTCTCCTAGTACCTCAGCAGGATGTGTATGTACGATCCCTTGCTAGGACTGGTTTCAAAAATGTAGGCCAAACTGGAAAATCACTTCAGCCCTGAGTGTCCCAACATCAGTACTCAATATGGACTGCACAGCAGTTGCGTGCTTTCCTATGATATGAAGCGAGGCTACATACTACACATTCCAGCAGGATTTGAAAGCATGAAATAATTATTTGATGGAGCAGAAGACAAATTGTGTACCCATAATAATGTAACAAAGCTTGCTAGCACCTTGGCCGGGATTCACAGAGCACTTGCGAGATATGGACTTATCTCGATCGTGGTGGCTTAGTCGGTAAGTAGTAAACAATTTACAAAGCCAATGCAAAAGGAACAAGTCTCATAAGTGTAGAGGCGAGCGGCTTGGGACATCTGGCCCTGGGTTATTAATCTCGTACTTACTTCAAAGAAGCTGGTGACCCAGGGAACAACTGGGTCGGTATTCTCCACAGTAAAGAGGACGTTCTTTGTGGGCACAACTGTGCCCTCAGGTACAGCCTTCACTCGCAGGGGCAGGCGACCCCCGTGATGCTGGTGAAGGGGATCCATGGCACGCACAGTGAAGGAGGCACCATGGGGACACACGATGGAGGTAGGTGCCATGGGTACGCACAACAGAGGCAAGCGCCATGGGATGTTGAAGAAGGGAGAGGATGTTTTGTATGGTAAAAACGATATTTGGAAAACGAGAATTATATGCTAGGAAACAACAGATGGGTGGAAAAAGTATTTAGGTAGAGTTTAATATTTAATATCACAAAGTTATCCAAAATAAAGAAAACTAGTGTTTATACTATAACAGCATGCTTGTTAGAATTACTATATATTAAATTTTGTCCAGAATTAGAGTGATATACAAAGAAAGAAACATTATTTTTGCCTCACTACTGGAACTAGCTAAGAATTGCATATTGGCGTTGAGAATGACGATGCTTCAATCTACTGTTTAATACCGACAAAACTAATTATCTGTCATCGCTATACCTCAACCAGATAGTTCCAGCCCTCTTCGTTGAAGACATCATCCCTCTTGAAGACAGCGTTGATGACTTCCTTGGCTTCCTCCACCATGGCTCGTGTCACCACTGGCCCACACAGCCATCGTTTCAATATGTACTGCAGCCCAAAGAACACTGTGTACGGGAACCTGCCGGACCAAGTTATGCCGTAGAAATTTGTAGGAGCAAGTTTGCTTACTCTCGGATCTAGGTAGAACATGTACATGATTGTAAATTTTCACTGCCGCCCATTGGCGTAGCGTGTATAATAATAAAATCAAATTATTTGTAACTAGCTCAAGATTAGCCAAATATGCCAAGTTTACTTACTGTAAGTAGTGACTGTAAACTTTCCACCGCCGCCCACTGCAGGGGTGAGGAACAACGACGACACACCCCACAACATTTGCTCAGTTTTCCCAGACATATCATTGGCTTACATATACCAAAGTAATTCGCTTTTACATAAGGGCAGATTATTGTTATACGTGATCCCAGCAGATTCTTCAATAATGAATGTCCATGAAGGAGTATTCATTTATACATGCTCCAAGCAGATTATTCGCTTACATATGCTTCTAGCAAGTTACTCGCCTATACATGACCCTGACAGATAATTCACTTCCTTCGTGTCATCACTGGTACCTAATTGTTCCGTAATTAGAACCTGTTCCAATAGAATATGTTTCTTTCACCACTGACACAATTTATCTCTCACAAGCACTTGTCACGCTACAGATAGTTATGAAAGGACTGGTACTCACCTGCCGCCTCTGGACTCGAAATAAGCGTAGAGTGTGGTAGTGCCAGGAGGGTAGAGCTTGTAGTGAGACGACTGTAGGGAAGATCAGATGTCTGAGTACCAGGAATATTTAATGTGGAACTGCAAAATAATCAAGTGTTAAGCATCACACATGACTTAAGTCTGGCACCGATGTTCACAGGGCACCCTTAGACCACGGCTTATGTTATATGATGTATTTTATTTCATCCGGGCTAAGTTCGGCATGCATCATGTGATTCCTTCACTATAGAAATGCAAGAAAATTCTGGTTTGCTTATAAATTCCAATAAATACAATGATTTTACATCTGTTGTTTTATTATTTAATAAATGAATTATTTATTATACATAAAAAATTCATTTTTATAAGATTGTTTTAAAATGTAGCACCATCACACTCAAAAAATAAAAATATTAAAATTAAGACCATTTTTTTTTTCTCTGAATCCTTCTAGAATAGACAACGTAAAATTAAGGTATAAGCCCTTATCCAAATTGTAGGAACTGATATCGATATTAAAATTAATTTATTTTGAGATGTAACATATTCAAGAAAATCTTTAAATATTTTTTTTTTAATATTTTAACTCTTTACAAAAGAAGAAATTTGAAATTATTTATTTTTTAATATTTTAAGAATTGCACA
Source organism: Procambarus clarkii (assembly GCF_040958095.1). NCBI lineage: Eukaryota > Metazoa > Arthropoda > Malacostraca > Decapoda > Cambaridae > Procambarus > Procambarus clarkii. Next base: position 2,829,388 of record NC_091203.1, read on the forward strand.
TAGTAGTGATGCAGAGTGGATTGCGGACTTCAAGTGTTAACAAGCATGAGACTATTGTTTTACTGGTAACTCAGCATGGATGATTATTTAGTTGCACATTAGTATTGCTTACGTAATCCTAGAACAGGAGAGTTGAACCCTATGGCATATATATTTATATTACTATCTAGCATAAAGGTCCAATTTAAATGTTTCTCCATCATCTATGTTATAATAGGTCTATGTCACTGTTATGTATAATACTAGAAGGGGTTCCCGGTGATGCCCGGGTCTCTAGCTGTACTCACCTAGTTGTTCTTGCGGGGGTTGAGCTCTGGCTTTTTGGTCCCGCTTCTCAATTGTCAATCAACTGGTGTACAGATTCCTGAGCCAACTCGGCTCTATTATATCTACATTTGAAACTGAGTATGGAGTCTGCTTCCACCACATCAGTGCCTAATGCATTCCATCTGTTAACTACTCTGACACTGAAAAAGTTCTTTCTAACGTCCCTGTGGCTCATTTGGGTACTCAGTTTCCACCTGTGTCCCCTTGTTCGCATACCCCCTGTGTAAAATAGATTTTAATTATCTACCTTGTCAATTCCTCAGAGAATTGTGTAGGTAGTCGTCATGTCTCCCCCTACTATTTTGTCTTCTAGAGTCGTGACGTGTGTTTCTCGCAGCCTTTCCTCGTAACTCATGCCTCTTAGTTCTGGGATTAGCCTAGTGGCAATACATCTGAACATTTTCCAGCTTCTTCTTTTGCTTGACACGGTTCGGGTTCCATGCTGGGACCGCATACTTTGGGATTGGACTTACATATGTGGTATACAAGGTTCTGAATGATTCCTTGCACAGGTTCCTGAAGGCAGTTCTGATGTTAGTCAGCGTTGCATACGCCGCCAATGTTATTATTTTTATGAGCTTCAGGAGACACGTTTGGTGGGATGTCAACTCCTAGAGCTTTCTTTCTGTCCGTTTAATGAAGGACTTCTTCTCCCATTTGGTATCTTGTGTCTGTCCTCCTGTTTCCACCGCCTAGTTTCATTGCCTTACATTTACTCTAGTTGAACTTTAGTAGCCATTTGTTAACCATTCATTCAGTTTGTCTAGTGTTAACACCCCAAGTAGCCTGGGTGGAACAAGTCCACCCCATTGAGCGTTATTCTGCCTTCGGGACCTGAATGAGAGGTCAGAGGAAAAATGTATATAACAAATAATATAATAAACATCAGTGAATAATTTAAGAATACTAGCAGAGAATGAGCATTCAAATAAGTGACATAAAATGAGATGTCGATGCTTTGGTGACTTGGCTTGATGCTAGCAGGACGTCGTGACCTTGCTTGAGCTACAGCACTCGTCAGAGATGGTTTGTACGTAGTGATCTCCTGGGAGAAGGAAGGATAGAGTGCCCTGTGTTGGTGTTGAAGTGAAGGCTATTTGATGTTAAGTGTGAGAAAGCTGTAAGGGAACTTCGTACACCATTTCTCTGTGACTTTAATAATTAGAGGCGGCATGGAAGTGTGTGTTGGTCGCGTCTTTGTGGAACTCTAATTGTGCGTATGCCTTCAAGAGGAATAAAGCAAGCAGGCGTTTCTGCTGTGGAGCCTGCAGGGCGACTCCATGCACTCAAATCAGGACTAGGAGAAGCCTTGTGAAGCAGTCCTATAGCGATTTTTGTGGGTGGCCTGTGTGAGTGCCATTGTTGAGGACCAGGGCCTGAGCGTCCCTACGTCATAGATGCCGGCGGTAAACCTGTTTAATCGTTTGTTAGACTAGCTACCGATGTTTGAGCATGTGCCCAGCGATCATAGTGAGCATATGTATATATTAGGTAGTAATTTCATTGAGCCATTGAGCTGAAATAGGATATTTAAGTTGGGAGAATATGCTTGAAGGAGGAGTGGTACATCCCCTCTCGCAGAAGCTCAGTGGATGGCTGGACGGAGGGGGGACGGGAGGGGGAAAGCCCCCCTCCACCAGCGTCACGGCCGGCGGCGGCTCCAGCGACGCGTCAAGACATGTTCCCAGGTGGACGTGCCCAGGATGGGGGAGGACCCATCGTGGCGGTGCCGTAGTGTTTGAAAGGATGTCGGATGGAGGAGTTTTATTTTCTGTGAATACATTTATTTATATTTTGCCAGGAAAACATTTATTATGGCATGATGATGGATTTGCAGGTTTGTGTGGGAGAAGTTAGTGAAGAATCTTCGTACCAGAGGACTAGTGTATGCTGAACTCCAAGTGTGAGCTGAAACTCATAGTGGGAGCTATGAGTGTAAGGTGGAATAGGACTTCCAGTGAGGAGTGGAACTCCATGGACATAGCGAATCTTCAAGAAGTGTAAGGAGCTACACATATCTTTTCTGAAGCCAGTGGAGGAGCTTTACTGACATTCAAGGAGGACTTCATGTGCAGCTGATTGGAGGAACTGCAGGAGTACTTTACATAATATTTTTGAGGACCCAGATTGATGATGGTAGTAGGGGACCTCGAGTAATGGAACAGAGGATCTTATGAACACGTTGATGTTTAAGGGAGCGCTTGATTCCGTTTTTTGGCGTGAAGAGCGCAGTGCAAGGTGAGATATTGATGCTATTATGTAGAGTAGGAATTATGTGAATGTTTGATGTGCAATGCATTGTAGTTTAAAGCAGTGAGGGGAACAGAAGGTTGTAGGCTGAAGTTTAAGCCACAGTTTGATACAGTTATAGGTTGGAGACATAAGGCGATATTGGAGTGTTATCAGTTGGTAGCAGTCTAAGAGGTTGTATTGCTTATAACTATTAATGTATGTATATTGTGTATGTTCTTATGTATTAAATGTTATACTTGTTAGCTGACTTTTCTCTAGTTCCTGTGAGGTTTCCTGGTTAGTGAGAGAGAGAGAGAGAGTGAGAGAGAGAGAGAGAGAGAGAGAGAGAGAGAGAGAGAGAGAGAGAGAGAGAGAGAGAGAGAGAGAGAGAGAGAGAGAGAGAGAGAGAGACAGAGAGACAGACAGATATAACTTGAGTGATAGTGGACTATAACTAACTAAGGGGGATTGAGAGATCATCCCACAGAAAGGAGAGTGCGAGGGAGTCACGGCAGCTCAAGAGCGGGTGTGTACTCATGACAACTAGGCAGTGTGAGCTGTACCCTTGAGTAAAGGTGACGCTGAACCCGTCTCCCAGAACCAGACGCTTACCAGGGTGATCTCCCAAATAAGTGCAAGCTCTCCAATGTCAATTGCTGGAGTGTGGCTGCCGAAGTCGGCTGTTTGTTCTGTCAGGGTGTAGTTGGGGTCTCTGTTCGATGGTAGCTAGTAGCAGGTTGGTTCAAATAACATACCTGGTTACCTGGTTGATACCTGGTTGATGGGATTCTGGGAGTTCTTCTACTCCCCAAGCCCGGCCCGAGGCCAGGCTCGACTTGTGAGAGTTTGGTCCACTAGGCTGTTGCTTGGAGCGGCCCGCAGGCCCACATACCCACCACAGCCCGGTTGGTCCGGCACTCCTTGGAGGAATAAATCTAGTTTCCTCTTGAAAATGTCCACGGTTGTTCCGGCAATATTTCTTATGCTCGCTGGGAGGACGTTGAACAACCGCGGACCTCTGATGTTTATACAGTGTTCTCTGATTGTGCCTATGGCACCTCTGCTCTTCACTGGTTCTATTCTACATTTTCTTCCATGTCGTTCACTCCAGTACGTTGTTATTTTACTGTGTAGATTTGGTACTTGGCCCTCCAGTATCTTCCAGGTGTATATTATTTGATATCTCTCTCGTCTTCTTTCTAGTGAGTACATTTGGAGGGCTTTGAGACGATCCCAATAATTTAGGTGCTTTATTGCGTCTATGCGTGCCGTATATGTTCTCTGTATTCCCTCTATTTCAGCAATCTCTCCTGCTCTGAAGGGGGAAGTGAGTACTGAGCAGTACTCAAGACGGGACAACACAAGTGACTTGAAGAGTACAACCATTGTGATGGGATCCCTGGATTTGAAAGTTCTCGTAATTCATCCTATCATTTTTCTGGCTGTCTCAATATATGCTTGGTTATGCTCCTTAAACGTTAGGTCGTCAGACATTATTATTCCCAAATCCTTTACATGCTAAACAAGTTTTATTGTATTGTAACCCCCCTCCACCCTGATACTAGGTCATCTTGTAGCCTCATACTATCTTTATCTCTCTGTCTAAATCCTCCTCTTAATCTTTGCATCATCAGCAAACAATGAGAGGAACGATTCTATACCCTCTGGGAGATCATTTACATATATCAGAAACAGTAGTCCAAGAACTGAACCCTGCGGGACTCCACTGGTCCCGCAGGGTTCAGTTCCCGCAACCCCGTGGAACCCTACGGGGCTCCAGGGGCTTTGCCAATCTGAGATCTCCCCCATCTCAGTGACTCGCTGTCTTCTGTTGCTTAGGTACTCCCTTATCCAGTGGAGTACCTTCCCTTTCACTCCCGCCTGCATCTCCAGCTTGTGCACTAGTCTCTTTTGTTACACTGTGTCAAAGGCTTTCTGAGAATCCAAAAATATGCAGCCTGCCCAGCCCTATCTATCTTGCATGATTTGTGTTGCCTGGTCGAAGAATTCAATCAATCCTGTGAGGTATGATTTGCCCTTCCTGAACCCATATTGCTGTTGTGTTACAAAGTTCTTTTGCAACAGATGTTCCACTAGATTTTTTTGCACAATCTTCTCCGTCATCTTGCATGGTATGCAAGTTAGAGACACTGGCCTGTAGTTCAGTGCCTCCTGCCTATCACCCTTCTTGAATATTGGGACTACATTGGCCATCTTCCAAATTTTTTCCATTTCACCTCTTACCAGTGATTTGTTATATACCATGGAAAGTGGCAGGCACACACCTTCTGCTCCTTCCTTTAGGATCCATGGTGAGATTCCATCCGGGCCTATAGTCTTTGTCACATCCAATTCTAGCAGATGCTTCCTCACCTCGCCCCCCCCCCCTCTGGTAATCACAAACTTCTCTTGTGGTGTCTGGTTTGATAATCCCTCTCTTATCTCTGGGACTTCTCCTTGCTCTACTGTGAAGACCTGGAAATTCTCATTGAGTTCTTTACACACCTCCTTGTCGTTTGTAGTGAATCTGTCTGCCCCTATCTTCAATTTCATTACCTGTTCCTTCACTGTTGTTTTTCTCCTGATGTGACTGTGCAGCAATTTAGGTTTAGTTTTTGCCTTGCTCACTATGTCATTTTCATATTGTTGCTCTGTATTCTTTCTCACCTTGAAGTAATCATTCCTGTCGCTGTGGTATTTTTATCTGCTCTTTATTGTCCTGTTATTTCTATTGTTTCTCCTTGCCCCCTTACTTAGTTGCTTTACTAGATTACATCTCTGATTAAACCATGCGTTTCTTGCCTCCACTTCATTTTTTCCCTTTTGAACTGGGACAAACTAGTCTGCTGCCTCCTTATACTTCTGTGTTATGTAGTTCATCATGGCTTGGGCCGTCTTTCCTCTGAACTCTGTTTCCCAAGTTACTTCTGTTGGAAATTTTTTTACCTTCTCATAGTTTCCTATCGGAATGCAGTCTTTTTGTTTGCTGTGCCTTTCCTTGAGTATCTTAACCCTACCATATATATATATATATATATATATATATATATATATATATATATATATATATATATATATATATATATATATATATATATATGTCGTACCTAGTAGCCAGAACGCACTTCTCAGCCAACTTCGCAAGGCCCGATTTGCCTAATAAGCCAAGTTTTACTGAATTAATATATTTTATCTAATTTTTTTCTTTTGAAATAATAAAGCTACCCATTTCATTATGTATGAGGTCAATTTTATTTTATTGGAGTTAAAATTAACGTAGATATATGACCGAACCTAACCAACCCTACCTAACCTAACCTAACCTATCTGTATAGGTTAGGTTAGGTTAGGTAGCCGAAAAAGTTAGGTTAGGTTAGGTTAGGTAAGTTAGGTAGTCGAAAAAAACTTAATTCATGAAAACTTGGCTTATTAGGCAAATCGGGCCTTGCATAGTAGGCTGAGAAGTTCGTTCTGGCTACTAGGTACGACATATATATATATATATATATATAACTGAAAACTCACACCCCAGAAGTGACTCGAACCCATACTCCCAGAAGTAACACAACTGGTATGTACAAGACGCCTTAATCCACTTGACCATCACGACCGGACATAATGAGGTGATAGCCGAGGCTATTTGAACCACCCCACCGCCGGCACTCGGATAGTAATCTTGGGCATAGCATTTTACCAAATCACCTCATTCTTTGGGGCACACGTGAGGAACACAAATGCGAACAAGCCTGAATGGTCCCCAGGACAATATGCAATATGTGTGCCCCAAAGAATGAGGTGATTTGGTAAAATGCTATGCCCAAGATTACTATCCGAGTGCCGGCGGTGGGGTGGTTCAAATAGCCTCGGCTATCACCTCATTATGTCCGGTCGTGATGGTCAAGTGGATTAAGGCGTCTTGTACATACCAGTTGCGTTGCTTCTGGGAGTATGGGTTCGAGTCACTTCTGGGATGTGAGTTTTCAGTTGCATATTGTCCTGGGGACCATTCAGGCTTGTTCGCATTTGTGTTCCTCACGTGTGCCCCAAAGAATGAGGTGATTTGGTAAAATGCTATGCCCAAGATTACTATCCGAGTGCCGGCGGTGGGGTGGTTCAAATAGCCTCAGCTATCACCTCATTATGTCCGGTCGTGATGGTCAAGTGGATTAAGGCGTCTTGTACATACCAGTTGCGTTGCTTCTGGGAGTATGGGTTCGAGTCACTTCTGGGGTGTGAGTTTTCAGTTGCATATTGTCCTGGGGACCATTCAGGCTTGTTCGCATTTGTGTTCCTCACGTGTGCCCCAAAGAATGAGGTGATTTGGTAAAATGCTATGCCCAAGATTACTATCCGAGTGCCGGTGGTGGGGTGGTTCAAATAGCCTCGGCTATCACCTCATTATGTCCGGTCGTGATGGTCAAGTGGATTAAGGCGTCTTGTACATACCAGTTGCGTTGCTTCTGGGAGTATGGGTTCGAGTCACTTCTGGGGTGTGAGTTTTCAGTTGCATATTGTCCTGGGGACCATTCAGGCTTGTTCGCATATATATATATATATATATATATATATATATATATATATATATATATATATATATATATATATATGTATATATATATATATATATATATATATATATATATATATATGTTGTACCTAGTAGCCAGAACGTCGCACTCGGCCTACTATGCAAGGGCCGATTTGCCTAATAGGCAAAGTTTTCCTGAATTTAAATATTTTTCTAGTTTTTTTCTTATGAAATGATAAATCTGTCCATTTCATTATGTATAGGTCAATTTTTTTTAAACTTGAGTTAAAACTAATGTAGATATATGACCGAACCTAACCAACCCTACCTAACCTAACCTAACCTATCTTAACCTAACCTAAACTAACACAACTAAGTCAATAAATTATGTTCCTAATATAATATAATAATAATAATTGAAATAAACTAATTGGAAACGATTTATTGAAAATAAAGAAAATCACTCGGCCTATTAGGCAAATCGAGCCTTGTATAGTAGGCCGAGAATTTTAGAGAATAGAGTGATTTTCTTTATTTTCAATAAATCGTTTCCAATTAGTTTATTTCAATTATTATTATTATATTATATTAGGAACATAAATTATTGACTTAGTTGTGTTAGTTTAGGTTAGGTTAAGATAGGTTAGGTTAGGTTAGGTAGGGTTGGTTAGGTTCGGTCATATATCTACATTAGTTTTAACTCAAGTTTAAAAAAAATTGACCTATACATAATGAAATGGACAGATTTATCATTTCATAAGAAAAAACTAGAAAAATATTTAAATTCAGGAAAACTTTGCCTATTAGGCAAATCGGTCCTTGCATAGTAGGCCGAGCGCGACGTTCTGGCTACTAGGTACAACATATATATATATATATATATATATATATATATATATATATATATATATATATATATATATATATATATATATATATTATTAAATATGACCGAAAAAGTAAGATTAATAATTCTAACACGAATTTTCTCAATCTTTCGTACATTACGCTTCACTGTTGGAGGTAAATCAAAAATCACTTCTCCAAAATTCATTTTTATTTCTAGTCTGACGCGACACGGGCGCGTTTCGTAAAACTTATTACATTTTCAAAGACTTCACAAATACACAACTGATTAGAACGTATCTCTGATTTTATATCTACATTTGAGTGAGGTGGGAAGGGTGATGTGGCATTAACACAAGACAGAACAGGAGGGGATATTAATAGGGTATTAAAAGTATCAACACAAGACAGAACAGAAACAATGGGTATTGACTAGAAGTGTTTGTAGAAAGCCTATTGGTCCATATTTCTTGATGCTTCTATATTGGAGCGGAGTCTTGAGGTGGGTAGAATATAGTTGTGCAATAATTGGCTGTTGATTGCTGGTGTTGACTTCTTGATGTGTAGTGCCTCGCAAACATCAAGCCGCCTGCTATCGCTGTATCTATCGATGATTTCTGTGTTGTTTACTAGGATTTCTCTGGCGATGGTTTGGTTATGGGAAGAGATTATATGTTCCTTAATGGAGCCCTGTTGCTTATGCATCGTTAAGCGCCTAGAAAGAGATGTTGTTGTCTTGCCTATATACTGGGTTTTTTGGAGCTTACAGTCCCCAAGTGGGCATTTGAAGGCATAGACGACATTAGTCTCTTTTAAAGCGTTCTGTTTTGTGTCTGGAGAGTTTCTCATGAGTAGGCTGGCCGTTTTTCTGGTTTTATAGTAAATCGTCAGTTGTATCCTCTGATTTTTGTCTGTAGGGATAACGTTTCTATTAACAATATCTTTCAGGACCCTTTCCTCCGTTTTATGAGCTGTGGAAAAGAAGTTCCTGTAAAATAGTCTAATAGGGGGTATAGGTGTTGTGTTAGTTGTCTCTTCAGAGGTTGCATGGCTTTTCACTTTCCTTCTTATGATGTCTTCGATGAAACCATTGGAGAAGCCGTTATTGACTAGGACCTGCCTTACCCTACAGAGTTCTTCGTCGACTTGCTTCCATTCTGAGCTGTGGCTGAGAGCACGGTCGACGTATGCGTTAACAACACTCCTCTTGTACCTGTCAGGGCAGTCGCTGTTGGCATTTAGGCACATTCCTATGTTTGTTTCCTTAGTGTAGACTGCAGTGTGGAAACCTCCGCCCTTTTCCATGACTGTTACATCTAGAAAAGGCAGCTTCCCATCCTTTTCCGTCTCGTAAGTGAAACGCAGCACGGAACTCTGCTCAAATGCCTCCTTCAGCTTCTGCAGATGTCTGACATCAGGTACCTGTGTAAAAATGTCGTCAACATACCTGCAGTATATGGCCGGTTTCAAGTTCATGTCGACTAAGACTTTTTGCTCGATGGTACCCATGTAGAAGTTTGCAAACAGGACACCTAAGGGGAGAACCCATGGCGACCCCATCTACTTGCTTATACATGTGCCCATCCGGGCTCAAGAAGGGTGCCTCTTTAGTACAAGCTTGGAGTAGTTTCCTCAGAATACTTTCTGGCATGTCAAGAGGAGTACAGACTGGATCACGATACACTCTGTCGGCTATCATTCCGATTGTCTCGTCCACAGGTACGTTGGTAAACAGCGATTCTACGTCCAACGAGGCTCTTATCCCTGTGGCCCGTGTGCCCCGCAGTAAGTCCACAAAGTCCACAGCCTTGAAGTCTCCAAGTCCTTTGGAGACTTCAGGCTGAAGGCGCAAGGAACATAAGGAGTCAGCAGGCCATTGAGTCGCTTTGCCAGTCTGTACGTGGGTGTGGGTATCTGGCTAATGATTGGCCGAAGTGGGTTTCCAGGCTTGTGCGTCTTGACATTTCCATACGCATATCCAGGTTTATATTCCCCAATGATCTTTGGCAGGTGGAGTCCGGATTTCTTGGCGTTTACAGTTTCGATCAGTTTGTTGACCTTTGCTTTTAATTCGGCTGTAGTGTCCTTCGTTACCCTTTGGAACTTAGTTTGGTCAGAGAGTATGATGTTCATTTTCGCCAGATATTCGTCTTTTTTAAGAATGACATATATTGGCGACTTGTCACCTCTCCTGACAACTATCTCCTTGTTCTCACGAAGGCTTTTAGCTGCCGCTTTAAGCTCGGGGGACAGTATGGTGCTTCTGTAGTTGCCTCGATTCTTTCCTCCTTCTGCAATAAGTTCTGCTTGTAAGGTATCTTTGGTAGTGACCTTCTTTTGTGTCTCGAGGTCGAATATGTCGTCCAACAGAATTTCCAACTCTACTTTCCGGACCATTTCACTCGGTCTGGACATAACATGACAGTTTATGCCCAGATTTAGGAGAGTGACTTGGTCCTCAGTGAGGTTAATTCCTGCAAGGTTCAGGAAGCCATCTCTTGGTCGTGGAATTGCCATAGGTCCTCCATATAATGTTGTTAGTTTCTTGATAATCCTTGTTTCAGTGCTGAGGTGATGTTGGTCTGAGAGGATGTCGAGGTGTTGTTCAATGCGGGTACGGATACTATGGTCGATGTTGCTATTTCTCCACTCGTTTGTAGCATGAAGTGTTTGTAACAGTGAAGCGTAATGTACGAAAGATTGAGAAAATTCGTGTTAGAATTATTAATCTTACTTTTTCGGTCATATTTAATAATATATGTCTACAGGAAAGACTGCTACCAAAATATACTAATATTAAAGTGCACGACCCAGCAGCATGGAATCAAGCCTTCACGATAAAATATCGCCAGGATCTGATTCGTGATCAGATATACAAGGCAGAGAATGAAATCAAAGACAACAAAACGCAACTACTTCATGCTACAAACGAGTGTAGAAATAGCAACATCGACCATAGTATCCGTACCCGCATTGAACAACACCTCGACATCCTCACAGACCAACATCACCTCAGCACTGAAACAAGGATTATCAAGAAACTAACAACATTATATGGAGGACCTATGGCAATTCCACGACCAAGAGATGGCTTCCTGAACCTTGCAGGAATTAACCTCACTGAGGACCAAGTCACTCTCCTAAATCTGGGCATAAACTGTCATGTTATGTCCAGACCGAGTGAAATGGCCCGGAAAGTAGAGTTGGAAATTCTGTTGGACGACATATTCGACCTCGAGACACAAAAGAAGGTCACTACCAAAGATACCTTACAAGCAGAACTTATTGCAGAAGGAGGAAAGAATCGAGGCAACTACAGAAGCACCATACTGTCCCCCGAGCTTAAAGCGGCAGCTAAAAGCCTTCGTGAGAACAAGGAGATAGTTGTCAGGAGAGGTGACAAGTCGCCAATATATGTCATTCTTAAAAAAGACGAATATCTGGCGAAAATGAACATCATACTCTCTGACCAAACTAAGTTCCAAAGGGTAACGAAGGACACTACAGCCGAATTAAAAGCAAAGGTCAACAAACTGATCGAAACTGTAAACGCCAAGAAATCCGGACTCCACCTGCCAAAGATCATTGGGGAATATAAACCTGGATATGCGTATGGAAATGTCAAGACGCACAAGCCTGGAAACCCACTTCGGCCAATCATTAGCCAGATACCCACACCCACGTACAGACTGGCAAAGCGACTCAACGGCCTGCTGACTCCTTATGTTCCTTGCGCCTTCAGCCTGAAGTCTCCAAAGGAATTTGTGGACTTACTGCGGGGCATACGGGCCACAGGGATAAGAGCCTCGTTGGACGTAGAATCGCTGTTTACCAACGTACCTGTGGACGAGACAATCGGAATGATAGCCGACAGAGTGTATCGTGATCCAGCCTGTACTCCTCTTGACATGCCAGAAAGTATTCTGAGGAAACTACGCCAAGCTTGTACTAAAGAGGCACCCTTCTTGAGCCCGGATGGGCACATGTATAAGCAAGTAGATGGGGTCGCCATGGGTTCTCCCCTAGGTGTCCTGTTTGCAAACTTCTACATGGGTACCATCGAGCAAAAAGTCTTAGTCGACATGAACTTGAAACCGGCCATATACTGCAGGTATGTTGACGATATTTTTACACAGGTACCTGATGTCAGACATCTGCAGAAGCTGAAGGAGGCATTTGAGCAGAGTTCCGTGCTGCGTTTCACTTACGAGACGGAAAAGGATGGGAAGCTGCCTTTTCTAGATGTAACAGTCATGGAAAAGGGCGGAGGTTTCCACACTGCAGTCTACACTAAGGAAACAAACATAGGAATGTGCCTAAATGCCAACAGCGACTGCCCTGACAGGTACAAGAGGAGTGTTGTTAACGCATACGTCGACCGTGCTCTCAGCCACAGCTCAGAATGGAAGCAAGTCGACGAAGAACTCTGTAGGGTAAGGCAGGTCCTAGTCAATAACGGCTTCTCCAATGGTTTCATCGAAGACATCATAAGAAGGAAAGTGAAAAGCCATGCAACCTCTGAAGAGACAACTAACACAACACCTATACCCCCTATTAGACTATTTTACAGGAACTTCTTTTCCACAGCTCATAAAACGGAGGAAAGGGTCCTGAAAGATATTGTTAATAGAAACGTTATCCCTACAGACAAAAATCAGAGGATACAACTGACGATTTACTATAAAACCAGAAAAACGGCCAGCCTACTCATGAGAAACTCTCCAGACACAAAACAGAACGCTTTAAAAGAGACTAATGTCGTCTATGCCTTCAAATGCCCACTTGGGGACTGTAAGCTCCAAAAAACCCAGTATATAGGCAAGACAACAACATCTCTTTCTAGGCGTTTAACGATGCATAAGCAACAGGGCTCCATTAAGGAACATATAATCTCTTCCCATAACCAAACCATCGCCAGAGAAATCCTAGTAAACAACACAGAAATCATCGATAGATACAGCGATAGCAGGCGGCTTGACGTTTGCGAGGCACTACACATCAAGAAGTCAACACCAGCAATCAACAGCCAATTATTGCACAACTATATTCTACCCACCTCAAGACTCCGCTCCAATATAGAAGCATCAAGAAATATGGACCAATAGGCTTTCTACAAACACTTCTAGTCAATACCCATTGTTTCTGTTCTGTCTTGTGTTGATACTTTTAATACCCTATTAATATCCCCTCCTGTTCTGTCTTGTGTTAATGCCACATCACCCTTCCCACCTCACTCAAATGTAGATATAAAATCAGAGATACGTTCTAATCAGTTGTGTATTTGTGAAGTCTTTGAAAATGTAATAAGTTTTACGAAACGCGCCCGTGTCGCGTCAGACTAGAAATAAAAATGAATTTTGGAGAAGTGATTTTTGATTTACCTCCAACAGTGAAGCGTAATGTACGAAAGATTGAGAAAATTCGTGTTAGAATTATTAATCTTACTTTTTCGGTCATATTTAATAATATATGTCTACAGGAAAGACTGCTACCAAAATATACTAATATATATATATATATATATATATATATATATATATATATATATATATATATATATATATATATATATATAAATATATATATATATATATATGACAATGTCAGACCACGGAGGAAAAATGAAACAGGAATTTCCTTAAGTACTTACGTATATTAAATACATCTTCAGAAGGTCGACCTTCTGAAGATGTATTTAATATACGAAAGTACTTAAGGAAATTCCTGTTTCATTTTTCCGCCGTGGTCTGACATTGTCACATTCTTAATCACGTGTTTATTTTCGTGATATACACACATATATATATATATATATATATATATATATATATATATATATATATATATATATATATTTAAGATGAATAGGAAAACCAGGGATATACTGAACATCTTGTATCAGAATCTTTACTTTAAAAAACATAACGTTTCGAATACTTCTCGTATTCATCATTAGATCTAAAAGAAAAAACAGAAATCACAATCAAATAGCTGGTAAACAAAGAACTCATACTGAATATAATTGCCTATCAAAGAAAGGAAAATGCTTAAAAATCAAAACACTTAAGTGCACTTAAAAGTGATCAATACAAATAAAGCTTATTAACTGTCACGTATATTAAAACTAATTTAAATTCCATTAAACTACAAGATGAAATTTATAACTACTAAAACAAACCATTCTATTAAACTTACGTGAAGTGATCAGAAGTGAAACTTGATTCCTAACACAAAGATACTAAACACTATAACAAATATTTATATAATGACTACAAATCTACAAAAAATGTATGTAAAATACAAACAGAATAAACGACAATTATAAAGTACTAACCAAAATCTTATAAAAAACTCAAATATTAAATAAAATTAAATACCAAAAAATGTATTATATAACCTAAACAAAAGATTATATTAATGTACAATGTTAAGACTTGAAGTAAGTAAGAAAGGGCAAAGACATGGTAAACTAAACAAAATTAAACTACCAAAATAAACTAAAAATCAAATTACAGGGCCTACTGTGCACTATACAGTGTACAATTGAACAGCTGAAAGGTTGCTATTTAACAGAGGCCGCAGCTCCTTTATATATAAGGATTCCATTACTCTCAAATCTGACTGGCCATTCATACAAGTGTCCAGAATTTTAAAATCAGATTCCAGCAGAGAATGATCAAACTCATAACAATGGTTTCTAATCTCCGAAAATGCTGGTTTAGACAATGGTAATCCAGTCCTAAAAGATAATCCCCGGTGCTCAAGTATCCTAATCTTAAAGTTCCGAATGGAACTCCCGACATATCCAACATTACAGCTGGAACAATTATACATATATACGACATTTGAGCACAAGGGGGTAGGCACTTTATCTTTAAATTTAAAATAAGAGCCTATGGTATTTGTGTTGACAAAAATAAATCTAAAGTCTACTTGAGGATAACACTGCTGCAACAGTCTCCTCAAACGACTCCTTACAGAAAAGCTAATACTGCCATAAAATGGTAATTTAATATATTTAAGATCCCTTTATACTGTAGTAATCCTACACGATGGGTGAAACTTCTTATTTAAGAAATTCCTTAAAAAAGTATAAACCATATGCACAGGATAACCATTATTTGAAAAAAATTTCACAAGAAAATTAATTTCCTGATCAACGTTATTCCAATTAGAACATAAAACAAAGGCCCTATTCAGTAGAGTGTTAATAGCATTTTTCTTAAAAATATCAGGAACAAAGGAATTAAAATTTAAACCTAAACCAGTAAAGGTTGGTTTCCTAAAAACATTAGTGTTGAACCCATTGAGGTTATTCACTTTTACATCAAGGATCGACAATGAATTATCAACTTCACACTCTGCAGTAAACCGTATATTACTATGTTGTGCATTAAGATACTCTCTAAATTTCTCAATATGACATTGGTCCCTAAACAACAAAAAAGTGTCATCTACATAGCTCCTGTACAAGACTGGTTTAAAGGCCGAAGGACAATTATCAAGCCAATTTATTTCGTGAAAACTCAAAAAAGCATTAGCCAGTGCAGGACCTAAAGGAGACCCCATTGCTACTCCATCAATTTGTTTATAATAAATATTATTAAACATAAACATGGAGTCTTTAACTGCTATTTCTAACAGCCGTCTGAATATTTTACTACAAAATCCAGACACTAAGTTAGTGTCAGCAAATAATTGACTTACACAGATATCAATGGTTTCCAACAGAGGAATATTAGTAAAAAGTGATTCAACATCGAAACTGGCCATTATAGTTGGGAACTCAAAATTTAAAGAGGAAAGTTCTTTTACAAAATCCTGAGAATTTCTCACAGTAAATTCATTATGCGTTATTGGTTCTAATAATGGAACCAGAAACTTAGCCAGTTTATAATTAAAAGTGCCAATCGCTGATAAAATAGGACGAATCGGTATACCTGTTTTATGAACTTTAGGTAACCCATATAAGATGCCAGGCTTAGAGCCAGTTGCAAGTAATTTAGTATAATCGAAAAGAGAGTCTTTCAAACTTCTTAAAACTCTATTCAGTTTATCCTCACATTTCAAAATATACGAGAATGGGTCTATATCAATCAACGTAAATTTAGAGGGGTCTTCCAACAACTTTTCCACCTTATTAACATACTCTAACTTGTCCAAAACCATTATACCCCTACCTTTATCTGGCCTGGTAATGCAAATACTCCTATCATTGTTTAAGCCATTAATACACTCCAATTTCTTTTTGTCAAAAGGAGGGAATGTAGATCTAAATTTACCAAAGTCGTTAAAGACTTCATGTGCTAAGGAGGAAACAGTACTGATGATATTGGTCCAACTATAATTTGTACCAGTCCTTAGGGTACAAGTTTTCAATGTGTTGCATAACCGCTCAAAACCTAAAAAATGATTAACAAATTTAGGTTTTTTACACGTCAACCCGAAGTCTAACCCTAGAGAGAGAAGTTCTTTCTCAAAGGGAGACAGAACTCTCTTTGAAAAATTGAAAACCACCTTATCAGGGTCCACCGAATTAAATGAAGGTATACCCAAGTTACGCAATTTCTTCTCGTGAATAAGTCTATATTTTTCAACCCTTTTTTCATTATAATTTTCATATTTACATTTTAAAGATGCAAAATCAACCCAGGAAACCAAGATCTTGAATTTCTCCAAGTACACGTGCAATTCACTTTTCAGCTTATTTACCCGCTTCTGCTTTTCAGATATTTCAAAGTTCAACAATCTTAATAACCAAGAATTATATTCATTTGTCAACGCAAATTTGTCGGAACACACTTTAATCATGAGGAATCTTGGGACCAAACGATGCGCCTTACAGGTTTGTAGAAATTCCAAATCCAAGTGAGCCTTCTTAACTGCGAAATCCACTTTCTCTATTCTTCTGTAATTAATTTTATCAGCGATTGGCACTTTTAATTATAAACTGGCTAAGTTTCTGGTTCCATTATTAGAACCAATAACGCATAATGAATTTACTGTGAGAAATTCTCAGGATTTTGTAAAAGAACTTTCCTCTTTAAATTTTGAGTTCCCAACTATAATGGCCAGTTTCGATGTTGAATCACTTTTTACTAATATTCCTCTGTTGGAAACCATTGATATCTGTGTAAGTCAATTATTTGCTGACACTAACTTAGTGTCTGGATTTTGTAGTAAAATATTCAGACGGCTGTTAGAAATAGCAGTTAAAGACTCCATGTTTATGTTTAATAATATTTATTATAAACAAATTGATGGAGTAGCAATGGGGTCTCCTTTAGGTCCTGCACTGGCTATTGCTTTTTTGAGTTTTCACGAAATAAATTGGCTTGATAATTGTCCTTCGGCCTTCAAACCAGTCTTGTACAGGAGCTATGTAGATGACACTTTTTTGTTGTTTAGGGACCAATGTCATATTGAGAAATTTAGAGAGTATCTTAATGCACAACATAGTAATATACGGTTTACTGCAGAGTGTGAAGTTGATAATTCATTGTCGTTTCTTGATGTAAAAGTGAATAACCTCAATGGGTTCAACACTAATGTTTTTAGGAAACCAACCTTTACTGGTTTAGGTTTAAATTTTAATTCCTTTGTTCCTGATATTTTTAAGAAAAATGCTATTAACACTCTACTGAATAGGGCCTTTGTTTTATGTTCTAATTGGAATAACTTTGATCAGGAAATTAATTTTCTTGTGAATTCTTTTTCAAATAATGGTTATACTGTGCATATGGTTTATACTTTTATAAGAAATTTCTTATATAAGAAGTTTCACCCATCGTGTAGGATTACTACAGTGGAAAGGGATCTTAAATATATTAAATTACCATTTTATGGCAGTATTAGCTTTTCTGTAAGGAGTCGTTTGAGGAGACTGTTGCAGCAGTGTTATCCTCAAGTAGACTTTAGATTTATTTTTGTCAACACAAATACCATAGGCTCTTATTTTAAATTTAAAGATAAAGTGCCTACCCCCTTGTGCTCAAATGTCGTATATATGTATAATTGTTCCAGCTGTAATGTTGGATATGTCGGGAGTTCCATTCGGAACTTTAAGATTAGGATACTTGAGAACCGGGGATTATCTTTTAGGACTGGATTACCATTGTCTAAACCAGCATTTTCGGAGATTAGAAACCATTGTTATGAGTTTGATCATTCTCTGCTGGAATCTGATTTTAAAATTCTGGACACTTGTATGAATGGCCAGTCAGATTTGAGAGTAATGGAATCCTTATATATAAAGGAGCTGCGGCCTCTGTTAAATAGCAACCTTTCAGCTGTTCAATTGTACACTGTATAGTGCACATTAGGCCCTGTAATTTGATTTATAGTTTATATGGTAGTTTAATTTTGTTTAGTTTACCATGTCTTTGCCCTTTCTTACTTACTTCAAGTCTTAACATTGTACATTAATATAATCTTTTGTTTAGGATATATAATACGTTTTTTGGTATTTAATTTTATTTAATATTTGAGTTTTTTATAAGATTTTGGTCAGTACTTTATAATTGTCGTTTATTCTGTTTGTATTGTACATACATTTTTTGTAGATTTGTAGTCATTATATAAATATTTGTTATAGTGTTTAGTATCTATATATTAGGAATCAAGTTTCACTTCTGATCACTTCACATAAGTTTAATAGAATGGTTTGTTTTAGTAGTTATAAATTTCATCTTGTAGTTTAATGGATTTTAAATTAGTTTTAATATATGAGGCAGTTAATAAGTTTTATTCGTATTGATCACTTTAAGTGCGCTTAAGTGTTTTGATTTTTAAGCATTTTCCTTTCTTTGATAGGCAATTATATTCAGTATGATTTCTTTGTTTACCAGCTATTTAATTGTGATTTCTGTTTTTTCTTTTAGATCTGATGATGAATACAAGAAGTATTCGAAACGTTATGTTTTTTAAAGTAAAGCTTCTGATACAAGATGTTCAGTATATCCCTGGTTTTCCTATTCATCTTAAAATTAAGATTCCTGAAGGGAACATCGATCATAAATATTATATATATATATATATATATATATATATATATATATATATATATATATATATGTATATATATATATATATATATATATATATATATATATATATATAAATATGTCGTACCTAGTAGCCAGAACGCACTTCTCAGCCTACTATGCAGGGCCCGATTTGCCTAATAAGCCAAGTTTTCCTGAATTAATATATTTTCTCTAATTTTTTTCTTATGAAATGATAAAGGTACCCATTTCATTATGTATGAGGTCAATTTTTTTTTTATTGGAGTTAAAATTAACGAAGATATATTACCGAACCTAACCAACCCTACCTAACCTAACCTAACCTATCTCTATAGGTTAGGTTAGATTAGGTAGCCGAAAAAGTTAGGTTAGGTTAGGTAGGTTAGGTAGTCGAAAAACAATTAATTCATGAAAACTTGACTTATTAGGCAAATCGGGCCTTGCATAGTAGGCTGAGAAGTGCGTTCTGGCTACTAGGTACGACATATATATATATATATATATATATATATATATATATATATATATATATATATATATATATATATAATATATATATATATATATATATATATATATATATATATATATGTCGTACCTAATAGCCAGAACGCACTTCTCTGCCTACTATGCAAGGCCAGATTTGCCTAATAAGCCAAGTTTTCATGAATTAATTATTTTTCGACTACCAAACCTACCTAACCAAACCTAACCTAGCTTTTTCGGCTACCTAACCTAACCTAACCTAAAAAGATAGGTTAGGTTAGGTTAGGTAGGGTTGGTTAGGTTTGGTCATATATCTACGTTAATTTTAACTCCAATAAAAAAATATTGACCTCATACATAATGAAATGGGTAGCTTTATCATCTCATAAGTAAAAAAATTGAGAAAATATAATAATTCAGGAAAACTTGGCTTATTAGGCAAATCGGGCCTTGCATAGTAGGCCGAGAAGTGCGTTCTGGCTACTAGGTACGACATATATATATATATATATATATATATATATATATATATATATATATATATATATATACAGAAAATCTGTCAGTCTGGTGTTGACAAAGGCTTTAACAAGCTGAAACGTTCACCTCATTTCATATTTCTCTGTGGATTTTCCGCATAAAATGATCAGTGTTTTGTGATCGTCAATTGCATATATATACACGATCCTGCTTTCACTGAATGTTCAAATCAGTGGGATGTTCTTGCAGCCCCAGCAACCATTATAGAGCCAACAAAACAACACAAACAGTCCAGCTGGGACCACCCTCTAGTGGAAAAAGTAGCTGATGCCATGCTAAGCGTCGCAACATCAGACAAGGAGAAAGCCCGCCTCAGAGCAGTGCGTGCCCCCCATGCAGGAGACTTCCTCCTGGCAGTACCCATGTCTGCAATGGGCACGCGCCTAGATCCAGAATCCCTTCGTGTAGCAGTGGCCCTCCGCCTTGGTGCCCCAATTCACACTGAATACAAGTGTATTTGCAACAGGGTGGAAGCAGACCAATACGGACTGCATGGGTTGCATTGCGGAAGCACAAAGGGCTGGCATGCAAGACACAACGAGGTCAATGACATCATCAAGAGAAGCCTCGTCTCAGCTGGGTGCCCAGCGGAGAGAGAACCTCGCATCCTAGGGGTCCAAAACCCGGATTTCCCAGCACTTCGCCCTGATGGCATCACCATATACTCATGGAAGGAGGGTAGACAGTTGGTGTGGGACTACACATGTGTATCCACCCTGGCTAACACCTATGTACACTTCGGAGCTGATCAAGCAGGTGGGGCGGCCAACCACAGGGAAACAGCAAAATCACTCAAGTACAGGCGACTGGAAGGTCAATACCTCTTTGTTCCCATAGCGTCTGAGACGCATGGCCCCTGGGGCAAGAGTGCCTTGGGATTTCTCAAGGAATTGGGGTCCAAGCTCATTGACGTCACCAGAGACCCAAGGGCTTCCAGTTTTTTATTTCAGCGTCTCAGTGTGGCGATCCAGAGGGGAAATGCTTGCTGCGTCCTCGGTTCCTGTCCAGAAGCGGAGGAGCTTCAAGAGATCTATAACCTTTAGGCATTTGTCTTGTATGTTTTGTAACCTTTAAATACACAATAAAGGAAAAAAAAAAAGGGAAGGGGGTGGTAGGAGAAAAGCACACAGAAACTGTATTGGAGGGGACCCACATTCCCTCCAATGCGTTATGTGTGGTTTCCTCCGAGGCTATGGGTCCCCTTTCTTCCAGCCAGAGGTGGTACTCCCTTCCCTATATTCATATATATATATATATATATATATATATATATATATATATATATATATATATATATATATATATATATATATATATATATATCGAGCCGACCGGCTCCCTATAACCTAGGGAGCCGGTTGGCTGAGCGGACAGGATGCTGGACTTGTGATCCTGTGGTCCTGGGTTCGATCCCAGGCGCCGGCGAGGAACAATGGGCAGAGTTTCTTTCACCCTATGCCCCTGTTTCCTAGCAGTAAAATAGGTACTTGGGTGTTAGTCAGCTGTCACGGGCTGCTTCATAGGGGTGGAGGACCGGGCCGCGGGGACACTAAAGCCCCGAAATCATCCCAAGATAACCTCAAGATATATATATATATATATAATATATATATATATATATATATATATATATATATATATATATATATATATATATATATATATATATATATATATATATATATATATATATATATGTCGTACCTAGTAGCCAGAACTCACTTCTCAACCTACTATACAAGGCCCGATTTGCCTAATAAGCCAAGTTTTCATGAAATAATAGTTTTTCGACTACCTAACCTACCTAACCTAACCTAACCTAACTTTTTCGGCTACCTAACCTAACCTAACCTAAAAAGATAGGTTAGGTTAGGTTAGGTAGGGTTGGTTAGGTTCGGTCATATATCTACGTTAATTTTAACTCCAATAAAAAAAAATTGACCTCATACTTAATGAAATGGGTAGCTTTATCATTTCATAAGAAAAAAATTAGAGAAAATATATTAATTCAGGAAAACTTGGCTTATTAGGCAAATCGGGCCTAATAAGTTCTCGCTACTAGGTACGACATATATATATATATATATATATATATATATATATATATATATATATATATATATATATATATATATATATATATATATATATATATATATACATATATATATATATATATATATATATATATATATATATATATATATATATATATATATATATATATATATGTATATATATATATATATATTTATATATAAGTGATGTGGTGGAGGCTGACTCCATACACAGCTTCAAGTGTAGATATGATAGAGCCCAATAGGCTCAGGAACCTGTACACCTGTTGATTGACGGTTGAGAGGCAGGACCAAAGAGCCAGAGCTCAACCCCCGCAAGCACAATTAGGTGAGTGCACACACACACACACACACACACACATATATATATATATATATATATATATATATATATATATATATATATATATATATATATATATATATATATATATATATATATATATATATATATATATATATATATATGTCGTACCTAGTAGCCAGAATGCACTTCTCTGCCTAATATGCAAGGCCCGATTTGCCTAATAAGCCAAGTTTTCATGAATTAATTATTTTTCGACTACCTAACCTACCTAACCTAACCTAACCTAACTTTTTCGGCTACCTAACCTAACCTAACCTATAAAGATAGGTTAGGTTAGGTTAGGTAGGGTTGGTTAGGTTCGGTCATATAACTACGTTAATTTTAACTCCAATAAAAAAAATTTGACCTCATGCATAATGAAATGGGGAGCTTTATCATTTCATAAGAAAAAAATTAGAGAAAATATATTAATTCATGAAAACTTGGTTTATTAGGCAAATCGAGCCTTGCATAGTAGGCTGAGAAGTGCGTTCTGGCTACTAGGTACGACATATATATATATATATATATATATATATATATATATATATGTCGTACCTAGTAGCCAGAACTCACTTCTCAGCCTACTATTCAAGGCCCAATTTGCCTAATAAGCCAAGTTTTCCTGAATTAATATATTTACTATAATTTTTTTCTTATGAAATGATAAAGCTACCCTTTTCACTACGTTAGAGGTCAATTTTTTTTTATTGGAGTTAAAATTAACGTAGATATATGACCGAACCTAACCAACCCTACCTAACCTAACCTAACCTATATATATAGGTAAGGTTAGGTTAGGTAGCCAAAAAAAGCTAGGTTAGGTTAGGTTAGGTAGGTTAGGTAGACGAAAAAACATTAATTCATGAAAACTTGGCTTATTAGGCAAATCGGGCCTTGCATAGTAGGCTGAGAAGTGAGTTCTGGCTACTAGGTACGACATATATATATATATATATATGCGAACCAGCCTGAATGGTCCCCAGGACAATATGCAACTGAAAACTCACACCCCAGAAGTGACTCGAACCCATACTCCCAGGAGCAACGCAACTGGTATGTACAAGACGCCTTAATCCACTTGACCATCACGACCGGACATAATGAGGTGATAGCCGAGGCTATTTGAACCACCCCACCGCCGGCACTCGGATAGTAATCTTGGGCATAGCATTTTACCAAATCACCTCATTCTTTGGGGCACACGTGAGGAACACAAATGCGAACAAGCCTGAATGGTCCCCAGGACAATATGCAACTGAAAACTCACACCCCAGAAGTGACTCGAACCCATACTCCCAGGAGCAACGCAACTGGTATGTACAAGACGCCTTAATCCACTTGACCATCACGACCGGACATAATGAGGTGATAGCCGAGGCTATTTGAACCACCCCACCGCCGGCACTCGGATAGTAATCTTGGGCATAGCATTTTACCAAATCACCTCATTCTTTGGGGCACACGTGAGGAACACAAATGCGAACAAGCCTGAATGGTCCCCAGGACAATATGCAACTGAAAACTCACACCCCAGAAGTGACTCGAACCCATACTCCCAGGAGCAACGCAACTGGTATGTACAAGACGCCTTAATCCACTTTACCATCACGACCGGACATAATGAGGTGATAGCCGAGGCTATTTGAACCACCCCACCGCCGGCACTCGGATAGTAATCTTGGGCATAGCATTTTACCAAATCACCTCATTCTTTGGGGCACACGTGAGGAACACAAATGCGAACAAATTATGTCCGGTCGTGATGGTCAAGTGGATTAAGGCGTCTTGTACATACCAGTTGCGTTGCTCCTGGGAGTATGGGTTCGAGTCACTTCTGGGGTGTGAGTTTTCAGTTGCATATTGTCCTGGGGACCATTCAGGCTTGTTCGCATTTGTGTTCCTCACGTGTGCCCCAAAGAATGAGGTGATTTGGTAAAATGCTATGCCCAAGATTACTATCCGAGTGCCGGCGGTGGGGTGGTTCAAATAGCCTCGGCTATCACCTCATTATGTCCGGTCGTGATGGTCAAGTGGATTAAGGCGTCTTGTACATACCAGTTGCGTTGCTCCTGGGAGTATGGGTTCGAGTCACTTCTGGGGTGTGAGTTTTCAGTTGCATATTGTCCTGGGGACCATTCAGGCTTGTTCGCATTTGTGTTCCTCACGTGTGCCCCAAAGAATGAGGTGATTTGGTAAAATGCTATGCCCAAGATTACTATCCGAGTGCCGGCGGTGGGGTGGTTCAAATAGCCTCGGCTATCACCTCATTATGTCCGGTCGTGATGGTCAAGTGGATTAAGGCGTCTTGTACATACCAGTTGCGTTGCTCCTGGGAGTATGGGTTCGAGTCACTTCTGGGGTGTGAGTTTTCAGTTGCATATTGTCCTGGGGACCATTCAGGCTTGTTCGCATTTGTGTTCCTCACGTGTGCCCCAAAGAATGAGGTGATTTGGTAAAATGCTATGCCCAAGATTACTATCCGAGTGCCGGCGGTGGGGTGGTTCAAATAGCCTCGGCTATCACCTCATTATGTCCGGTCGTGATGGTCAAGTGGATTAAGGCGTCTTGTACATACCAGTTGCGTTGCTCCTGGGAGTATGGGTTCGAGTCACTTCTGGGGTGTGAGTTTTCAGTTGCATATTGTCCTGGGGACCATTCAGGCTTGTTCGCATTTGTGTTCCTCACGTGTGCCCCAAAGAATGAGGTGATTTGGTAAAATGCTATGCCCAAGATTACTATCCGAGTGCCGGCGGTGGGGTGGTTCAAATAGCCTCGGCTATCACCTCATTATGTCCGGTCGTGATGGTCAAGTGGATTAAGGCGTCTTGTACTTACCAGTTGCGTTGCTCCTGGGAGTATGGGTTCGAGTCACTTCTGGGGTGTGAGTTTTCAGTTGCATATTGTCCTGGGGACCATTCAGGCTTGTTCGCATTTGTGTTCCTCACGTGTGCCCCAAAGAATGAGGTGATTTGGTAAAATGCTATGCCCAAGATTACTATCCGAGTGCCGGCGGTGGGGTGGTTCAAATAGCCTCGGCTATCACCTCATTATGTCCGGTCGTGATGGTCAAGTGGATTAAGGCGTCTTGTACATACCAGTTGCGTTGCTCCTGGGAGTATGGGTTCGAGTCACTTCTGGGGTGTGAGTTTTCAGTTGCATATTGTCCTGGGGACCATTCAGGCTTGTTCGCATTTGTGTTCCTCACGTGTGCCCCAAAGAATGAGGTGATTTGGTAAAATGCTATGCCCAAGATTACTATCCGAGTGCCGGCGGTGGGGTGGTTCAAATAGCCTCGGCTATCACCTCATTATGTCCGGTCGTGATGGTCAAGTGGATTAAGGCGTCTTGTACATACCAGTTGCGTTGCTCCTGGGAGTATGGGTTCGAGTCACTTCTGGGGTGTGAGTTTTCAGTTGCATATTGTCCTGGGGACCATTCAGGCTTGTTCGCATTTGTGTTCCTCACGTGTGCCCCAAAGAATGAGGTGATTTGGTAAAATGCTATGCCCAAGATTACTATCCGAGTGCCGGCGGTGGGGTGGTTCAAATAGCCTCGGCTATCACCTCATTATGTCCGGTCGTGATGGTCAAGTGGATTAAGGCGTCTTGTACATACCAGTTGCGTTGCTCCTGGGAGTATGGGTTCGAGTCACTTCTGGGGTGTGAGTTTTCAGTTGCATATTGTCCTGGGGACCATTCAGGCTTGTTCGCATTTGTGTTCCTCACGTGTGCCCCAAAGAATGAGGTGATTTGGTAAAATGCTATGCCCAAGATTACTATCCGAGTGCCGGCGGTGGGGTGGTTCAAATAGCCTCGGCTATCACCTCATTATGTCCGGTCGTGATGGTCAAGTGGATTAAGGCGTCTTGTACATACCAGTTGCGTTGCTCCTGGGAGTATGGGTTCGAGTCACTTCTGGGGTGTGAGTTTTCAGTTGCATATTGTCCTGGGGACCATTCAGGCTTGTTCGCATTTGTGTTCCTCACGTGTGCCCCAAAGAATGAGGTGATTTGGTAAAATGCTATGCCCAAGATTACTATCCGAGTGCCGGCGGTGGGGTGGTTCAAATAGCCTCGGCTATCACCTCATTATGTCCGGTCGTGATGGTCAAGTGGATTAAGGCGTCTTGTACATACCAGTTGCGTTGCTCCTGGGAGTATGGGTTCGAGTCACTTCTGGGGTGTGAGTTTTCAGTTGCATATTGTCCTGGGGACCATTCAGGCTTGTTCGCATTTGTGTTCCTCACGTGTGCCCCAAAGAATGAGGTGATTTGGTAAAATGCTATGCCCAAGATTACTATCCGAGTGCCGGCGGTGGGGTGGTTCAAACAGCCTCGGCTATCACCTCATTATGTCCGGTCGTGATGGTCAAGTGGATTAAGGCGTCTTGTACTTACCAGTTGCGTTGCTCCTGGGAGTATGGGTTCGAGTCACTTCTGGGGTGTGAGTTTTCAGTTGCATATTGTCCTGGGGACCATTCAGGCTTGTTCGCATTTGTGTTCCTCACGTGTGCCCCAAAGAATGAGGTGATTTGGTAAAATGCTATGCCCAAGATTACTATCCGAGTGCCGGCGGTGGGGTGGTTCAAATAGCCTCGGCTATCACCTCATTATGTCCGGTCGTGATGGTCAAGTGGATTAAGGCGTCTTGTACATACCAGTTGCGTTGCTCCTGGGAGTATGGGTTCGAGTCACTTCTGGGGTGTGAGTTTTCAGTTGCATATTGTCCTGGGGACCATTCAGGCTTGTTCGCATTTGTGTTCCTCACGTGTGCCCCAAAGAATGAGGTGATTTGGTAAAATGCTATGCCCAAGATTACTATCCGAGTGCCGGCGGTGGGGTGGTTCAAATAGCCTCGGCTATCACCTCATTATGTCCGGTCGTGATGGTCAAGTGGATTAAGGCGTCTTGTACATACCAGTTGCGTTGCTCCTGGGAGTATGGGTTCGAGTCACTTCTGGGGTGTGAGTTTTCAGTTATATATATATATATATATATATATATATATATATATATATATATATATATATATATATATATATATATATATATATATATATATATATATATATATATAAATATATATATATATATGTGTGTGTGTGTGTGTACTCACCTAATTGTGCTTGCGGGGGTTGAGCTCTGGCTCTTTGGTCCTGCCTCTCAACCGTCAATCAACAGGTGTACAGGTTCCTGAGCCTATTGGGCTCTATCATATCTACACTTGAAGCTGTGTATGGAGTCAGCCTCCACAACATCACTTCCTAATGCATTACATTTGTCAACCACTCTGACACTAAAAAAGTTCTTTCTAATATCTCTGTGGCTCATTTGGGCACTCAGTTTTCACCTGTGTCCACTAGTGCGTGTTCCCCTTGTGTTAAATAGACTGTCTTTATCTACCCTGTCGATTCCCTTGAGAATCTTGAATGTGGTGATCATGTCCCCCCTAACTCTTCTGTCTTCCAACGAAGTGAGATTTAATTCCTGTAGTCTCTCCTCATATCTCATATCTCTCAGCTCGGGTACTAGTCTGGTGGCAAACCTTTGAACCTTTTCCAGTTTAGTCTTATGATTGACTAGATATGGACTCCATGCTGGAGCCGCATACTCCAGAATTGGTCTGACATATGTGGTATGTAATGTTCTGAAAGATTCCTTACACAAGTTTCTAAAGGCCGTTCGTATGTTAGCCAACCTGGCATATGCCGCTGATGTTATCCTCTTGATTTGAGCTTCAGGGGACAGGTCTGGCGTGATATCAACCCCCCAGGTCTTTCTCTCTCTCTGACTCCTGAAGTATTTCATCTCCGAAATGATACCTTGTATCTGGTCTCCTGCTTCCTACCCCTATCTTCATTATATTACATTTGCTTGGATTAAATTCTAACGACCATTTGTTCGACCATTCCTGCAGTTTGTCCAGGTCTTCGTGAAGCCTCAAGCTGTCCTCCTCTGTCTTAATCCTTCTCATAATTTGTGCGTCGTCAGCAAACATTGAGAGGAATGAGTCTATACCCTCTGGGAGATCATTTATGTATTTCAGAAACAGGATAGGTCCGAGTACAGAGCCCTGTGGGACTTCACTGGTGACTTCACGCCAATCTGAGGACTCACCCCTCGCTGTAACTCTCTGCTGCCTATTGCTTAGGTACTCCTTTATCCACTGGAGCGCCCTACTCCTGCCTGTTTCTCCAGCTTATGCATCAGCCTTTTATGGGGTACTGTGTCAAAGGCTTTCCGACATTCCAAAAAAATGCAGTCTGCCGATCCTTCTCTTTATTGCTTAATCTTTGTCACCTGATCGTAGAATTCTTTTAAGCCTGAAAGGCAAGATTTACCCTCCCTGAACCCATGTTGATGGGTTGTCACGAAGTCTCATCTCTCTAGATGTGTTACTAGGTTTTTTCTCACAATCTTCTCCATCACCTTGCATGGCATACAAGTTAAGCACACTGGCCTGTAGTTCAGTGCCTCTTGTCTGTCACCCTTTTTAAATATTGGTACTACATTAGCAGTCTTCCATATTTCTGGTAGGTCTCCCGTTTCCAGTGACCTACTATACACTATGGAGAGTGGCAAACAAAGTGAGTAGTGTAAAGTACGCCTAGAACCGTCTGCAGCACCTGAGCAGGTGAGCTCATTAAGCCCCCCTGCTCAGGTGAGCACAGGTACAAAGTCCCAATAGGGTCTGTGGGTATTCCCCGAGTATTTTGGCACGTGCTGGCGCATTGTGGAGGTCTGCTGCGCGGGTCCCTTTGGTGGAGAGATATGTTGGTGGTTGGAGGGAGACTATGTGGTTGGTATGCGGTTATGTAGGGGAGAGTAAAGGAAGAGGAGAAGAGGAGAGGAATGATGAAGAGGAGAAGAAAAGTAGATGAATATGTATGGGTAAGCACCGTAGAGTTAATCCTGTGTGTAGATAGATACGAGTATGTGGGTTATGGCACGGATATGTTGGGAGGGATATATTGAGGTTCTCCCCTACATGGCCCTGATATGTTGTGGAGGGAGGGGGGAACCTGCGTGAGAGGGGAGCAGGGAGGGGGGAGCCCTGCCTAAGAGGGGAGCATGGACGGGGAAGCCCTGGGAGAAAGAGTGGAAAGTGAGGGAGCAGGTGGGTTTGTGTGACAGTAAATGTAAACAAAGGAAGGTTAAACTTTTCTCAGCCAACGCATCTGTGTTGATGGGTGATCAATGACTGCTATTAGTCCCCCATACACGGGGCAGGAAGTGTTGAGGGGGGAGCGTGAGAGTCGTGGGTCTTAAGATGGTAGGGGAACAGGTGGAGTCATTATTTTAACTTTTTCTAACAAAAGAAGCATTTAACGTTTTCTCACAAAATGCATCTGTGTTGATGGTGACCAATGACTGGTATTAGTTTTCCCTACAGGGGCAGGAAGTGTTTTCATCGAGCTGTAATCTTTGAAAGTTTTTCACTGATTGCTTTGAAATTTTAACACAAACTTCCATTCAAATACATTGTTTTTATATACTTACTATATTCTCCCCCTCCCCACTCACCAGTCAACACCTCACTGGGTCCAGATAAAACAATGCCGCCCGATATCGAAGCAATGATATACATCTCCTAGAACATCTCCTAACAACAACATCTCCTAGAAAGAGATGTTGTTGTCTTGCCTATATACTGGTTTTTTTGGAGCTTACAGTCCCCAAGAGGGCATTTGAAGGCATAGACGACGTTAGTCTCTTTTAAAGCGTTCTGTTTTGTGTCTGGAGAGTTTCTCATGAGTAGGCTGGCCGTTTTTCTGGTTTTATAGTAAATCGTCAGTTGTATCCTCTGATTTTTGTCTGTAGGGATAACGTTTCTATTAACAATATCTTTCAGGACACTTTCCTCCGTTTTATGAGCTGTGGAAAAGAAACTACTATTAAACTAAAAGAAAGGACTATTTTACAGGAACTTCTTTTCCACAGCTCATAAAACTAAGGAAAGTGTCCTGAAAGATATTGTTAATAGAAACGTTATCCCTACAGACAAAAATCAGAGGATACAACTGACGATTTACTATAAAACCAGAAAAACGGCCAGCCTACTCATGAGAAACTCTCCAGACACAAAACAGAACGCTTTATAAGAGACTAACGTCGTCTATGCCTTCAAATGCCCTCTTGGGGACTGTAAGCTCCAAAAAACCCAGTATATAGGCAAGACAACAACATCTCTTTCTAGGCGTTTAACGATGCATAAGCAACAGGGCTCCATTAAGGAACATATAATCTCTTCCCACAACCAAACCATCGCCAGAGAAATCCTAGTAAACAACACAGAAATCATCGATAGATACAGCGATAGCAGGCGGCTTGACGTTTGCGAGGCACTACACATCAAGAAGTCAACACCAGCAATCAACAGCCAATTAATGCACAACTATATTCTACCCACCTCAAGACTCCGCTCCAATATAGAAGCATCAAGAAATATGGACCAATAAGCTTTCTACAAACACTTCTATTCAATACCCATTGTTTCGTGTTCTGTCTTGTGTTGATGAAATTAATACTCTATTAATACCACCTCTTGTTCTGTCTTGTGTTGATGAAATTAATACCTATTAATGCCACCTCACCCCATCCACCTCACTCAAATGTAGATATAAAATCGGAGATGCGTAAGTTCTATTCAGTTGTGTATTTGTAA